>NC_044977.1:138996877-139296877 GCF_008728515.1 Papio anubis
ATGTAATTAAAAACAAAAACAAACAAGCCTAAGAGCATTACTGAATATTATAAGAAAGCAAACCTGAAGAAAGAACTTAAAACACTGAAAGTGGTTTTTTGTTTTGTTTTGTTTCTGGGAAGAAGAATTAAAAGTTTGACGGACTTGATCAAGAAATTGCTTTTTTGACCATGTCTTTCAGCACTATGTGTTTGTTGTACTTGCTTGCATGAGTGGCTCTTTTAAAAAATAATAATAATAAAGTACAGATTGCATTTTTAAAACTGAAGACTTTAGTGAATTTTTAAGAACAATATTAGTATGCTATGTAAAGAAAGTAATTTTATTTCTGATTATTCAATACTCAACAGCGTTCAGGGTCAGTCATCGTGAACGTCAACTTTCGTTATATAAATAGAAACTATGTAAGAGACTGTAATGGATATGTATTTAATCTAGGGCATAGGTTTTAAAAAGCTTATTTTTTCTCTTGATAAGTGATTTATCTTTTTTTTTACTTTATTGTAGAAAATTAAATTAGTGAAATAAAGTTTTGAATTAATTTAACTATAAAAATTTAAATTAGAAGAGACTTATTTTGGTATTTCTTAAGGATGGAGTCCGTTTTGTTATTATGAATCATTGCAGTGCTACTGATTCTTTGTCAGTTCTGCATAAAGTATTTCTAAGGTTGTGTCTATAACTGAAAAATACAGTCAGCCCTCTATATCCATGGGTGCTGCATTAATGGATTCAATCAACCAAGAATTAAAAATGTTTGGAGAAACATACCCCACAACTTAAAAAAGCAAAACTTGGATTTGTCACACCAAGTACTACATTGGATCCACACTAATGAGGTGATGTGTGGGCATTATATTAGGTATTATAAGTAACCGAGAGATGATTTAAAGTATACAGGACAATATGCATGAGTTACATGCAAATGCTACACCATAAGTGACTTGAGTATCAGTGGATGTTGGTATAGGGGGTGGGTCCTGCGACCAATCCCTCATAAATCCCAAGCAATAAGTATATATGCCGTTGGAATGTGGCTCACTGCTATTTTAATCACATACCATGTTTTCTTAACTCATCTACTTACTTAATATATAAAAAGGTTTTTTGTGTGTGTGTTTGTGTGTGTGTTTTGTTTGTTTGTTTGTTTTGTTTTTTTAGACAGTCTCACTCTATTGCCCAGGCTACAGTGCAGTGTCACGATCTTGGATCACTACAATCTTGACCTCCCGGGTTCAAGGGATTCTCGTACCTCAGCTTCCCAAGTATCTGGGATTACAGGTGTGCACCACCATGTCTGGCTACTTTTTGTATTTTTAGTAGAGATAGGGTTTCACCATGTTGGCCAGGCTGGTCTTGAACTCCTGACCTCAAGTGATCTACCCACCTTGGCCTCCCAAAGTGCTGGGATTACAGGGGTGAGTCACCGTGCCCAGCTAATACATGAAAAGTTTTGTACTTTGGTGTACTTGGGTCACGTGGGAATCAGGTTTTACAGACTGTGTATGAAGATTTCTTTGGTGATTCAGAGATTCTCCATTTATCATTAAAAGTTTGTATTTATAACATAAACTTTTATTAGAGAGAAAGGAATAATGAAACTGCACTTATAAGTCCCAAGTGAAAGAAATCACAAAATGTAGATGAGGTCTCCAGGTACTGACAGGTTAACGTCTCAGGAAGAAGCTGGTAACGAAGCTAGTAAGTTATCGTTCTGCTATTCGATAGTCTAGTGGTCACCGTTAGGTAGATATGAGAAACAACACATTATTTCTCTGTGTTCAGTGGAAGCATTGACATCTATAGGCTAATGAGAAAGAGAGAACAAGTCACTTAAGTATGTGGTGTCAAAAAAAAGCTAAGTTTAATATTTTCAGGATACAAATTAGTCCTAATTCATAAGCAGCTCCTAACTACTTTGGATCCCATCTTTTCTGCCACAGTGACTGTACTTCAGTAAAAACATACTCTTCTACCTTGACAAAGGCATTGAAACTGGTAAAATTATAGTGACCATCCTTGACTGAATTGCTGATTGGCCATTGTCCTGTTTTCAACAGCTTCAGAAGATGGCTCCAAGTAGTCATCAGTCATGGATTATCTATCTAGATATTATATCAAATCAATATGGAGTTATATTTTGACAGCAAAAATATATAGATTGTCACATTATTAACTTTTTATCAATAGAAATAGCCTCAAATGAAAGACTTAGAATAGAACACTTAACTGAACTTTTTATGGGAGGAATTGGTGTTGTTATTTACTAATACTGGACATCAGACATTCTGCAAATCAGCTACTACATCAGAAAATCAAATCATCTGAGGAAATTTAGGGCTATCTATGAGTGACTGATTTATATGATACTCATATTTTCAGGCAAATTTTTAAGACAATCATATTTATATCTTGGACATTTCTATTATCCCATTATTACTATTTTTACTTAGAACAATAGTCTCTTGAAGATAATAAAGAAAGTCCTAACAAGACTATGTCCTACAAAAACTGCAGGTACAATCTGCAAATTGTCTTTCCTATCTTTTAGCTAGTGTGGAACTTATCCAATACTTTCACTCAAGTAATTTACCTCACCATAGTAACTTTACAGATACCAAAGCCTATTTCAAACTATGGACTTTTAGTTTTTTAATGCAATATTGGTTCTTTTCACAGAAAACAAATGTTCTATGCTGATGGCAAGGGAAAGGTATTGGTGGTAGGGAGACAATGTTCTCTACTTACTCTGGGATTGAAACATAGTGGTAACTAAACAGCACCAAAAGAAATTTCTAAACAACTGTTTAATATTTAAAAAGACAAAGATCAGTTAAAGCAATATTTTATTCATAATATAAAGTAGTTTAGGATTGGATAATGTGTCCTGATGCATTAGGTATGAGGAACCCTAGTAGAATTTGGCAAAAGAGTCCCTAAGTAAATAGTACTGGAATCCTATCCCAGTAAATTAACCTCCTCCCTTAGGGTTTGTCTTCCCAGTCTAATCCCTGATGATTATGTGGCCAGCTCTAATATTTATTGCTTATAATCTTATCTTTAAAATATATGAAGTGTGCCTGTTCATACAGTCTCCAATTACGTTTACATAGTGAAGTATACATGCTACCAGTCATAAAATTGTACTGACCTTTGTTACTTACAAAAAAAAAAAAAATTAAAACTCAAACCTAAAGATGGGTTCACATGGAGCCCTTTCACTTGCAAATGGCAGAAAAGGCAGCCAGTCTGGTTTATGAAAATAGGAAGCTGATTCCTTCACTTAACCAAGAAGCGCAGGGAGCAGGTGGTTTAAGATATATCTTGAGGTACTTGAGACATCAAATACTGTCAGCACTCAACAAACCCCCCTCCTTTGCGCTCCTCTGCTCTTTCTTGTTTTCTGTCGTTTGCTCTCTACACTCACATCTTCTCCAGGTCTCCATTTGGCTTTACACTTACGCAGGTTTTCCCCTGTGAACAGTAGATGGCTTCAGCTTTCCAGCTCTCACATCCTCTAAGATTCAGCCTAATGGGACAATTTCCCTATCTCTTTTCAGCATTCCTGCTTTTACCTCTGATTGGGTAACTTAAGCCATTTTGAACTGTCTGATTGTGGGTAGAAAAATGGGATATATTGATTAGCTTAGAAATAGGTCACTGGTGGGCTGGGTGTGGTGGCTCACGCCTGTAATCCCAGCACTTTGGGAGGCCAAGGCGGGCGGATCACGAGGTCGAGAGTTCCAGCCCAGCTTGGCCAACATAGTGAAACCCCGTCTCTACTAAAAATACAGAAAATTAGCTGGGCGTGATGGCAGTAGCTGGCCTGTAATCCCAGCTACTCGGGAGGCTGAGGAAGGAGACTCGCCTGAACCAGGAGGCGGGGGATGCAGTGAGCCGAGATCGCGCCCTTGCACTCCAGCCTGGGAGACAGTGAGAGACTTGGTCTCAAATAAATAAATAAATAAATAAATAAACAAACAAATAAAATAAAAAAGAAAAACAGAAATAAGTCACTGGTTCCACCCCTGAACCCCATCTGTATTAATTTCCTATGGTTGCTCTAAAAAATCACCACAAACTTTGTGGGTTAATACAACATACATTTATTCTCTAACATTTCTGGAAGTCAGAAGTCGAAACTAGTTTTACTAGGTCAAAATTAAAGTGTCAAGGCTGTGCTCTCCCCGGAGGCTGTGGGCGAGAATCCGTTTACTTGCCTTTCTAACTGCTATAGGTACATTTCTTTGGCTCTTGGCCCCTTTGTCCGTCTTTAAAGTCGACAGTGTAACATCTTGCTTTAGTGGTCACATTGCCTTCTTCTACAGTTATCCTCCTTCATATAAGGAACCTTGAAATTTACATGTTGAAACTGTCCAGGTAATGCAGGATTATCTCCCCATGTCAAGATCCTTAGCTTGTGGCGGGCGCCTGTAGTCCCAGCTACTCGGGAGGCTGAGGCAGGAGAATGGCGTGAACCCAGGAGGCCAGAGCTTGCAGTGAGCCAAGATCGCGCCACACTGCACTCCAGCCTGGGCGACAGAGCGAGACTCTGTCTCAAAAAAGAAAAAAGAAAAAAGAAAAATTACTTACGCCATATAAAATAGCAGTCACAAGTTCCAGAGATTGGGACCTGGGTTTCTTTTGGGGATCATTATTCTAGCCTATCATACATCATTCAAGCATCAAAGCTGAAAGAAGGAGAAATAGAGACTCAACAAATGTTGGGAAGACAAATAACAAATATATATACTACTAATGCATCTTAGAGGCTGTTTTTGCTTTTGGTTGCTTGTCTTTTGTAATTATATTTCCAAAACAAGAGTCCACTTTGTGCTTCTAGTTATGATTTAATGTCAATGGCCCAATTATCAAGCATTGTGTAGAAAATACAAGTGAATAATAAAAAGATGGCAATCCAATTATGACTTAAACTTTGTGTGGCATAAAATTATCTATTCTAAGGACAGATTGGACATTAGATGTCACTTTAAATTACAGTATTGGTACTTTTTTGTGGTTTGAAGACAGAATTGTGCTTTGTTTCTCTCTTTATAAAGTGACTCAAACAATATTTTTAGTCACGTACAATAGCATAGCTGTAAAAATGTCAGTTGATAATGAGCATGTTTTCTATTCTAAAGCATACATGAAAGACTAAATTAGCTTCAATTACAGCCTGATATTAAATAACAGGTATTTCATAAAATATATTGCCCAACTGCTATGCTTTTAAGCCTTCAAAGTTATGAAAAAACACTTCTTAAATTGTTTGCTCAGTGTACCTCCTTTTTATGATTGGATTAATTGCTTTGCCTTTCACTCCCAATGTGCAGTCAAATTATAACATTCTTTCCTAGTTTTCAAACTCTCAGAAAAACATGGGACGAGTTTTTAGGGCTTGGAATTAAAGCATCTACCCTATCCTTCCACGGTCTTTTACTGATATGTTTAAACAGAGGAATTTAATAAACTATGAGGGAGAAAGAACTATACTATGGATGAGAATCAAAAAATGTGGGTTTAAATCTTGACTTTAACTAGTACCAGCTGTGAGACCTTGACAAAATTCTATACCTATCTAACCTTCAGTTTCCTTATCCATAAAATGGGAGATAATAGCTATTATCCAGAGTTACCGTCACGATTAAATGTGTGAACAGTGTGCAGTGCCAAAAACTGTGGGCACTTTTAACATTATGTTCATTCCATCACCTGGAAATTTTTTCATAAGTAATTTTAGTCAAGTGCTTTGAAGGAACTGGCATGTCAGTTAATAACAGCGAACCATTCAGTGAAAAGTCACTCTATATGCTGCCTTCAGGGAGGCTTCAATCGGCTATATACAATTTCTAGCAAAACTGAGGACTATAAACCCAATAAAAGTTGTTTAATATCACCTAACCCAGCGCATATAAATATGTTTAAAATAAATTTAGTCATTGTTTTAAATAATTTAATGTGTTTTAAGAGATTTATGTTTTAAGAGATTTATTAAAAACATTTAGCAACTGCAAAAACCTCCATTTTTTAAATATGATTCAGGATTTTAAGTATAAAGTAAGAAACTAGATAATAAAGTTTATCTTAATGAATGGTACCAGAGATGAATTCCGGAATCCAGGCCAGATGCTAATACAGGTAACACTTTGAAGACTTCTGCATCCTTGTGTTTTATATATTTGTATATTCCTATATGTCTTGTTTGTGTACAGGCGTGAGGAAATTATCTGAAAATCGTTACACAGTGAACAGTTTTTAAAAGAAATTAAGCCATGGCTTTGCTGTCATGTTAACAATAGCCTATGTCTATTTATGTTGGCATGTGTTACTAATCATAAAATCAAAGTTAGAGAGTATCATGTTTAAAAAGTTAACTTTAAAAATATAAATCCCTACATTTTTCCCTTTCTCATCTCTGATGCTATATGTAAAAAAAAAAAAAGGAAAACTGAAACTTTGAATACTGGTAATCAAAATAATTACAGTTATCAAATAAATATTGAAAAAAGTTTCTGTGCCACTAATATATGCATTTCAAAATTTTAAGGAGTTCACAAGAAAAATTTATATGTGTTTTTTTTAGCTTTTTGGAGAGGGTCCTTTATTGAAAACAGTGTGAGGAGGCCAATTTTGATTAGCAGCCCTGAAATATACTAAAGCTACATAAATTTCCAAACTTGAAACTTAACAATGAAGTAATATGGCATTCAGAGATCCATCTGTTATAGCCCCAAAATAGTGCTCCTTCTATTATTTCCTAAGGTGTCCTAAGCCTTTAATGAATAAAGATGTTATTTTCTAAAATAACTAACACCATTAATTTAAAAATAAAAATGAAAACAGCTTACTGGCATTTTCTCATAAAAGAGTACAATGTTCCAAAATTATATAAAGAGAAGCTCAAATTAAGTTATTAGTCTTCAGTGAAAATTTAATGAAATCAACACAGGAAACACTTATTTTGGAAGCATAATTTTTGACTTAATAGTTTCTTATTCCTAAGGTCTCTAATTATTTGAGCAGTTTTTGTAAAAGAGCTGCTTGTATGGCAAAATGCTGAGACTTTCACAAGAGATTAACTCTTTTTACCAGCAGGAGTGAGAGATACTTATATTATCCAACAGAGAGGGAAACAGGTCAGCAAAATCATTCATCTTTTTAAAAATGTCCTTCTTAATATTATTATTAACAGCTGAGTAGTTGCTATTCTTATTAACAGCTATGGGAAGGTTTGACCATCAGTCTGTATTTTGTCTTGAATTTTGTCTACTTTGTGGAACAAAAAAGGGTGAATCTGAAATCTTATTTTGTTAACGTTAGCCTATTACATTTTTTAAAGCAACTCAGCAACAGCAAAGCTACACAATTCGGTATTGATTTTCCCCACCCAACCTGGGGAGGATAAATCATATGCCACACCAAAGTTCTTCCTGAAGATGTCAACACTCTTCCTCTAAGGCCATCTGTGATTCATTATTTTTATCATGTACGTGAAAAAATAGATGTCAAAATCAACTGAGAAAGGGGTGAGAGGGGCGCATGTTTTCCGGCGGAAATATAGGACCGTTCGTATACATCCCTTTTATACTCCTGGGTCAGGAAGTATGTCTTAGGCTGTATCCATTATGCCACCCAACACATAGCTACTATCCCAACTAAAGAGATGTATGAACTCTGAGGGTTAGAAAATGGATATTCCAATGTAAGAAAAGAGATTTAAATAAAAATAAAACACGTTGGTAAGTGCTTTGAAAACACATTATCTCATTTGGATAAATCTGTATTTTTTGCACCAACTATTCTTCTCTAATTTTGGTCTAATCACTTTACTTTTCCTGCAGTCATGCAACAATAGTTTTGACTATCTGTGTTGGGTCAGGGATTATCTTACTTGGGTCAGGCATTATTTTATGTATACATCCTGAGTATACAGGAACAAGTAGGACAGATGAGGTCCTTGTCCACTCAAAGAAAAATAAGAAACATATGAACAAATTAATGAACTAATTCAGGTTGTGATCATTTCTATAAAGGAGATAATTTGAGTACCTAAATTAGTATTTTGGGAATAGTCCTTTAGAAGTGATGGTTTGAAAAGGTCTCCAAAGTTGTAGGTCTAGCATCTAAGTGAAAACTTTTAAAAGGTTGGATTTATCTGAAAAACTGGTTAATCATCATTCCTGGATAAGAGAGTAAGAATGTCCTGATATGGAAACATCTTGGCAAAGATGAAGAATTAAAAATAGGTTAGTGCGTCTGGAAAATTGTGAGGGTGAGGGAAAATGGCATTGAGTATTGGATAGTCATTCAGAAATCAAAACCTCAAAACCTAAAGGGCCTTGTAATCCAAGTTAAGAGGTTTGAGCTTTATTACAGAAGCATTTATTACAGAGTCATTATTATTTTATGACAATACTCTGTTTAAGCAAACAGATAATATAAAATTTGAAAAAAAATGCTTCAGAAGTTATCATTTCTTAAGTAGTTGCAAAACAAAGTTGCTTGATATAAATTTGGTTTGTTTTTAATAACTTTGAAAATAAAGTTACTATGTAAACTTCAATATTTGTTAGTAGTGTAAGGATAATGCAGTGGGACTTTGGAATACCTAGACCATGTGGTGATTCTCATAGAAAAACATGGTAATGGTGGAAGAGGAGAAAAAGGGAGATGGTTGTTAGAGCTGTAGGATCCTGGCAAACAGTGGGACATAAGCTTTCCCATCATCTTCTGCTTCCATTTCCTTCTCTGTCCTTTCACACATTTCACAGTCAAGATTCACAGACAGGTGATTGGCTTAGCTTGATGTAGAGCTTTTTTTCCTTTTTCTTTTCTTTTTTTGAGGTGGAGTCTCGCACTGTTGCCCGGGCTGAAGTGCCGTGGTGCAATCTCGGCTCACTGCAACCTCTGCCTCCTGGGTTCAAGCAACAGTCTTGCCTCAGACTCCTTAGTAGCTGGTACTATGGGTGCCCGCCACCATGTGCAGTTAATTTTTTGTATGTTTAGTAGAGACGGAGTTTTGCCATGTTGGCCAGGCTGGTCTGGAACTCCTGACCTCATGATTCACCCGTGTCGGCCTCCCAAGGTGTAGAGCTTTTAAAACAGGGGGCATCATGTTTTGAAAGATTCTTATAGGCCCTCTCAGGAATATTTGTACTAAATAGGAACTTGTTAACTACTCAAGTAGACTATGTAACACCTTCCACAGCACATGTATACGAACACACACTTTCACACTTTTTCCACCAGGGCATAATACAGTATATATGAACTCAGAAAGTTTTTAGTAACATGCGGACATATGCCAACCAGCTATACGTCACTACAAGCGGTAATTCCCCCCTAGGAATGAGGAAAGATACAATTATTACTGGGATTAGGGTGTGAAAGGTGTCTGCTGAGTGAGTTAACCCAGTAACATGTCAAAACAAGGAATGCAGACTTAGTGAATATAGGTATTTATTTTTTCCTACAAGAAGCAAAGAGAAGGGAATATGATTTAAGTTTGCTCATTGAAATGTTAAAATGGTTTATAAGAGTTATAATGTATTATAATGCCTTCTTAGCTGGGGATATGAAAGTGCTTTTACACAGGCTTCCACATCAGCTGGAGCATTTTTGTTTAAACTACGGAAGTACTAGAGAACAAATAGTTGTTTATATTTGAGGTACATTCAGTTTCTGTTTCTGCTTATTAGGAAATATTTCTAATGTTTTGTTCTCCTGGAAAAGCATCACATTTTCTTCTATCTTTATTTCTTGAAGCCTGGTAAATACACTTGAGATAGTATTTTCTACTTTCATAATTGCACTAAAAAGTAATATTTAAAAATCAGTTGGATATTGGGGAAAAGTACGCCATCTTTTCTAGTAATGGGTTTCTGAAAAAAAATGTTTATTTGATTTCAAGATAATAAAAAAACTTCACATTGGTAGCATAACTTCCAGTGTGATTTGTTAGATAGTTTGGTCACTAGAAAATATAAATTTATTAGATTTGTATTTATGGAATGCTGTGCCAATATATACAATAAAAATAAATAACCTTGATTATTTCCTTTACTCTAGTGTTACTCTTCCACACTGTTTTTCTATCACTTTAAAGCAAAAGTTTTTCCCACCTCTGGAATAATCAAACTGGCATGATTGGCTTTTGTGTTTTTTTTGTTTTTTTTTTTGGTTTTGTTTTTTTTTTTTTTTTGAGACGGAGTCTCACTGTGTCGCCCAGGCTGGAGTGCAGTGGCCTGATCTCGGCTCACTGCAAGTTCCCATTCCGGTCTTCATTCTCCTGCCCTCAGCCTCCGAGTAGCTGGGACTACGGGCCACTGGGCCACCACGCCTCCGGGCTAGTTTTTTGTATTTTTAGTAGAGACGGGTTTCACCTTATGCTGCTAGCCAGGATGGTCTCTCATCTCCTGACCTCGGGATCCACCACCGCCTCCCAAAGTGCTGGGATTACAGGCTTGAGCCACTGCTGCCCGCCTGGCTTTTTGTTTTTATCTCAATGGTGAGAAAGAATGATTCAATGCAGTCGCCTTCGCCTGGCCTATGACAACTCTAGAGGTGCTAAAACTTTCTCAGGTACTGTAAGTAAATTCACAGATATTTTTGGTGGTAAATCACCCCAAATTTTCAACTCCATGTGAAAACTCTGTCCTCAGTTTGATCTGGCTGTGAACATTCCTAGCTAGGAATGTTACTTTTTCCCTTCTCCTTTACAATTGTCCTCTCCCACTCCTGAATTGCCCTTCTTATCATTGTCCTTCTCATCTATCTTGAATCTTAACATGGTGCATTGTTCCATGAAAATAAAAAATTTCGACACACCCAACAAAATAATATTTCATATATTGGTGTTGGCCGAAAAATAAATGACTCAAAGAACGAGCTCTTAAAATCCACTTGTATCCCTTTACTGGTATATACCCAAAGGATTATAAATCATTCTATCATAAAGACACATACACATGTATGTTTATTGCAGTAATTGTCTAACATTAGCAAAGACTTGAACCAACCCAAATGCCCACCAATCATAGACTGGATAAAAAAAATGTGGCACATACACACACCATAGAATACTATGTAGCCAAAAGGATGAGTTCATGTCTTTGCAGGGACATGGATGAAGCTGGAAATCATCATTCCCAGCAAATTAACAAAAAGAACAGAAAAACCACTGTATGTTCTCACTCATAATTGGGAGTTGGAACAATGAGAACACCATGGACACAGGGAGGGGGAACATCACACACTGGGGCCTGTCAGAGGATGGGGCCAGAAGAGGATAGCATTAGGAGAAAATAATCTAACGTAGATCATGGGTTGATGGGTACAGCATCCACCATTGTACGTGCATACCCATGTAACAAACTTACACCTTCTGCACATGTACCCCAGAACTTAAAGTATGTTAATAGTAAAAAAAGAAAACAAAGCAAAATAAATAAATAATCCATTTGCAATGTAATTTTTGTACCAAGTTTTTTGCTTCAACAAACCTGAAGTAGAACTTAAATAAATTGCCCAATGAAAGATTATAAAAATGTTTACTATGGCACAAATGTGATTTTGCATATAAGTCTGAAGGAATTCCAAGAGTTGAGGAACACTACCTAACAAAATCCTTTTATTCCCTTAATTTATATAACTAAAATTTTCAATAATTTTGCCTCTTTATCAAAAAAAAAAAAAAATTGAAAAAGAAGAAATAAGAATAAATTGGGGGTGGCAAGATGGCCGGTCAGGAACAGCTCCAGGTTCCAACTCCCAGCACCAGCCGCACACAGAAGACCGGGTGATTTCTTGCATTTTCAACTGGAGGTACTGTTCATCTCACTGGGGAGTGCCGGACGATCGGTGCTGGCCAGCTGCTGCAGCCCCACCAGCAAGAGTTGAAGCAGGCTGCAGGCATCGCCTCACCTGGGAAGCGCAAGGGGAAGGGAATCCTTTCCAGCCAGGGGAACTGGAGACACACAACACCTGGAAAATCGGGTAACTCCCACCCCCAATATTGCGCTTTTACAAACAGGCACACCAGGAGATCATATCCCACACCTGGCCGGGAGGGTCCCACGCCCACGAGCCTCCCTCATTGCTACCACAGCAGTCTGTGATCTACCGGGCAAGCAGCAGTAGGCTGGGGGAGGGGTCACCATTGCTGAGGCTTAAGAACAAAGCTGAAGCTCCAACTGGCGGAGCCTCACAGCAGCTCAAGGAAACCTGCCTGTCTCTGTAGACTCCACCTCTGGGGACAGGGCACAGCCAAAACAACAACAACAACAACAACAACAAAGCAGCAGAAACTCTGCAGACGCAAATGACTCTGTCTGACAGCTTTGAAGAGAGCAGTGGATTCCCAACACGGAGGCTGAGATCTGAGAACAGACAGACTGCCTGCTCAAGTGGGTCCCTGACCCTGAGTAGCCTAACTGGGAGACATCCCCCACTAGGGGCAGTCTGACACCCCACACCCTCACAGGGTGGAGTACACCCCTGAGAGGAAGCTTCCAAAGCAAGAATCAGACAGGTACACCTCGCCGTTCAGAAATATTCTATCTTCAGCCTCTGCTGCCGATACCTGCGCAAACATGGGTCCGGAGGACCCGCCAACTCAAATGGTGACTCATTAGCTGAGGTCCCTGACCGTTGTAGCGAAAACCATCAAACAAGGTACGAATAATTCCATGAATCAAAACCCACCGTAGCATATCACCATCAAAGACCAGAGCAAGATAAAACCACAAAAGATGCAAAAGCTAAAAGCAGAAAAGCCGGAATTCAAAAATAAGAGCACACTTCTGGTAGTGAGCAAGAGTTTATCGCCAGTGGCAATCGGATTAAAAGGATTTGAATGATTTTGGATGGAGGGCATTTAGTCTATCAGCTTTGAGTTAGTGGAATGCATACCCAGCGTAGTGAAATTTAAAAATTTTGTAAGTGGCAATTTGACGGCGACGCATTTAATGTAGAGAAGGGTTGCAACGAAATGGGAGATGAAAAACTGTGATGATTTGTGAAATACGATGAAATGTAATAAGCTTAGGGAATCAATTTCGACAATTGGAGAAAGAGGGATTAAAGGAGTTGAGGGATCAAAGGAATGAAAGAAGAGGAAACTAAAAGAGAAAGAGGCTGAATAAGCTCCGCAGAAGCATGATCATGCAAGTTAATCCTCAAAATCTACGCCCGATTGGGGCTCCGGAAAGCGAGGGGAAAATGGAACTGCTGGGAAAACACTCTCGGTGATATCATCCAGGAACTTCCCCAACCCAGCAGGGCAGGCCAACATTCAAACCAGGAAATACAGAGAATGCCACCAAAGATACCCCTATAGCATAAACCCAAGACAATACACCGCCGGTGATTCACCAAAGCTGGTCGAAGGAAAAAAAATCTTGGCGTTTTATATAAAGGTCAAGCCACCAAAGGAAGCCCATCAGACTAACAGCAGATCTCTCGCAGAAACTCCAAGCCAGAAGAGAGTGGGGCCAATATTCAACATTCTTAAAGAAAAGAATTTTTAAACCCAGAATTTCATTCCAGCTAAACTAAGTTTCATAAGTGAAGGAGAAATAAAATTCATAGATAAGCAAATGCTTAGAGATTTTGGTTTCAACAATTAGGCCTGCCTACAAGAGACCTGAAGGAAGCACTAACATGGAAAGGAACAACCGCACCAGCCATTGCAAAACATGCCAAAATGTAAAGACCATCGAGGCTAGGGAAGAAACTGCATCAACTAACGAGCAAAATAACCAGTTAATATCATAATGGCAGGATCAAGTTCACACATAACAATCTTAACTCGAAATGTAAATGACCAAATGCTCCAATTAAGAGACACAGACTGGCAAACTGGATAAAGAGTCAAGACTCCATCAGTCTGTATTCAGGAGACTTATCTCACACTTAGAGACATACATAGGCTCAAAATAAAGGGATGGAGGAAGATTTACTAAGCAAATGGAGACAAAAAAGCAGGGGTTGCAATCCTAGTCTCTGATAAAACAGACTTTAAAACCATCAAAGATCAAAAGAGACAAAGAAGGCTATTATAATGGTAAAGGATCAATTCAACAGGAAGAGCTAACTATCCTAAATATATATGCACCCAATACAGAGCACCTAGATTCATAAAGCAAGTCCAGAGACTTACAAAGAGATTCTTAGACTCCCATACACACATGGGAGACTTCAACACTCCACTGTCAACATTAGGACAGATCAACAAGACAGAAAAGTTAACAAGGATGTCCAGGAATTGAACTCATCTCTGCAGCAAGCAGACCTAATAGACATCTATAGAACTTCCACCCCAAATCAACAGAATATACATTCTTCTCAGCACCACATCGTACTTACTCCAAAATTGACCATATAATTGGAAGTAAAGCACTCCCTCAGCAAAATGTACAAGAACAGAAATTATAACAAACTGTCTCTCAGACCACAGTGCAATCAAACTAGGAACTCAGACTAAGAAACTCAATCAAAACCAAGCCAACTACATGGAAACTGAACAACCTGCTCCTGAATGACTATTGGCACATAACGAAATGAAGGCAGAAATAAAGATGTTCTTTGAAACCAATGAGAACAAAGATACAACATACCAGAATCTCTGGGACACATTTAAAGCAGTGTGTGAGGTAAATTTATAGCACTAAATGCCCACAAGAGAAAGCAGAAAGATCAAAATTGACACTCTAACATCGCGAATTAAAAGAACTAGGAGAAGCAAGAGCAAACACATTCCAAAGCTAGCAGAAGGCAAGAAATAAGTAAGACTGTGAGCAGAACTGAAGGAGATAGAGACACAAACCCTCCAAAAAATCAATGAATCCAGGAGTTGGTTTTGAAAAGATCAACAAAATTGACAGACCACTAGCAAGACTACAAAGAAGAAAAGAGAGAAGAATCAAATCGATTTAATTAAAATGATAAAGGGGATATCACCACCGACCCCACAGAAATACAAACTACCATCAGAGAATAATATAAACACCTCACTTGTAAATAAACTGGAAAACCTAGAAGAAATGGATAATTTCCCTGACACTTACATTCTCCATAAGACTAAACCAGGAAGAAGTTGAATCCCCTGAATAGACCAATAGTAGGCTCTGAAATTGAGGCAATAATTACCAGCCTACCAACCAAAAAAAAAAAGTCCAGGACCAGATGGATTCACAGCTGAATTCTACCAGAGGTATAAGGAGGAGTTGGTACCATTCCTCTGAAACTATTCCAATCAATAGAAAAGAGGAATCTCCCTAACTCATTTTATGAGGCCAACATCATCCTGATACCAAAGCCTGGCAGAGACACAACAAAAAAGAGAATTTAGACCAATATCCCTTGATGAACACGATGCAAAAATCCTCAATAAAATACTGGCAAACCGGATTCAACAACACATCAAAAAGCTTATCCACCCTTTCTCATGATCAAGTGGGCTTCATCCCTGGATGCAAGGCTGGTTCAACATCTAAATCAATAAACATAATCCAGCATATAAACAGAACCAAAGACAAGAACCACATGATTATCTCAATAGATGCAGAAAAGGCTTTGACAAAATTCAACAGCCCTTCTTCATATGCTAAAAACGCCAATAAATTCGCATTGATGGAACGCACTCAAAAAACTTCATAAGAGCTATTTATGACAAACCCACAGCCAATATCATACTGAATGGGCAAAAAACTGGAAAAATTCCCTTTGAAAACTGGCACAAGACAGGGATGCCCTCTCTCACCACTCCTATTCAAATATAGTGTTGGAAGTTCACAGGGCACGAAAAGTAGAAAGAAATCAGGGCTCCAGTTAGAAAAGAAGAAGTCAAATTGTCCCTGTTTGCAGATGACATGATTGTATATTTAGAAAACCCCATTGTCTTCAGCCTAAAATCTCCTAAGCTGATAAGCAACTTCAGCAAAGTCTCAGGATACAAAATTAATGTGCAAAATCACAAGCATTCTTATACACCAATAACAGACAAACACACAGAGCCAAATCATGAATGAACTTCCATTCACAATTGCTTCAAAGAGAATCAAATACCTAGGAACTAACCATAAGGGATGTAAAGGACCTCTTCAAGGAGAACTACAAACCACTGCTCAGTGAAATAAAAGAGGACACAACAATGGAAGAACATACCATGCCTGGGCGGATAGGAAGAATCAATATCGCGGAAATGGCCATACTCGCCCAAGGTAATTTATAGATTCAATGCCATCCCCATCAAGCTACCAATGAGTTTCTTCACAGAATTGGAAAACTGCTTTAAAGTTCATATGGAACCAAAAAGAGCCCAAGATTCCAAGACAATCCTAAGTCAAAAGAACAAAGCTGGAGGCATCACGCTACCTGACTTCAAACTATACTACAAGGCTACAGTAACTGTAAAACAGCATGCACACTGGGTACCAAAACAGAGATATAGACTAATGGAACAGAACAGAGTCCCTCAGAAATAATACCACACATCTACAGCCATCTGATCTTTGACAAACCTGACAAAACAAGAAATGGGGAAAGGATTCCCTATTTAATAAATGGTGCTGGGAAAAATTGGCTACCATAAGTAGAAAGCTGAAACTGGATCCTTTTCCTTACCCCTTACATCTAAAATTAATTCAAGATGGATTAGAGACTTAAATGTTAGACTCAATACCATAAAAATCCTAGAGGAAACCCAGAAAATACCTATGGACATATATGGGCAAAGATCATGTCTAAAACACCAAAAGCAACGCAGCAAAAGCTAAAATTGACAAATGGGATCTAATTAAAATTAAAGTATTTCTGCATAGCAAAAGAAACTACCATCAGAGGAACAGGCAACCTACAGAATGGGAAAATTTGCAATCTACTATATCTGACAAAGGGCTAATATCCAGAACCTACAAAGAACTCAAACAAATCTCTTACAAGAAAACAAACAACTCCCATCAAAAGTGCAGTTGATATAAAACAGATATTTCCTCAAAAGAAGACATTCATACAGCCAAATAGACATATATGAAAAATGCTCATCATCACTGGCCATCAGAGAGAAATGCAAATCAAAACCACAATGAGATACCATCTCACGCCAGTTAGAATGGCTATCATTAAAAAGTCAGGAAACAACAGGTGCTGAGAGGATGCGGGAGAAATAGGAACACTTTACACTGTTGGTGGGATTGTAAACTAGTTCAACCATTATGGAAAACAGTATGGCTGCATTCCTCAAGGATCTAGGAACTAGATGTCTATATGACCCAGCCATCCCATTACTGGGGATATACCCAAAGGATTATAAATTATGCTGCTATAAAGACACATGCACACATATGTTTATTGCAGCACTATTCACAATAGCAAAGACTTGAATCAACCTAAATGTCCATCAGTGACAGATTGATTAAGAAAATGTAAGTACATATACACCATGGAATACTATGCAGCCATAAAAAAGGATGAGTTTAAGGCCCTTTGTAGGACATGGATGCAGCTGGAACCACTATTCTTAGCAAAACTATCACAAGAACAGAAAAACCAAACAATCGTGATGTTCTCACTCATAGGTGGGAACTGAAATCAATGAGATCACTTGGACTCAGGAAGGGGAACATCACACACCGGGCCTATCATGGGGAGGGGGGAGGGAGGGATTGCATTGGGAGTTATACCTGATGTAAAATGACGAAGCTGATGGGTGCAGTAGACCAACATGGCACAAGCATACATATAATAAACCTGCATGTTATGCACATGTACCCTACAACTTAAAGTATAATAATAATAAATAAATTAAAAAAAAAAAAAAAAGAAATAAGAATAAAATTTATGCTGAACCTGCCTCATTTTAGGAAGCACTCCAAATATCTCAAAATCATTTGCAATAAAACTATACTTTGTGTTAAATATTATTCTATGAGAAGTTATTTCTTATTTATGTTGCTTTGATTAATTGTATATTATTACTACTATAAATGCAACTTAGTCCTGAAAAGACATTTTAATAGTTAGGGCATTATGATCACTGGAATTAATGATGATGAGAATAATAATAAAATCTTAAGTTTGAACAGTTATATATCTTGATAAAGAAAAATATGCTAAGATGATCAGTAAATTACTTTAAAGCACAAATGTATACTATATAAAGATAAAATTCTGTGGGGGATGTGGCATGAAATAGCAATGCAAGGTTAAGAAGTCATGTAACGTTTTCAACCATTAGAGAGCTTATTCATGTATCATTTAAAGAGATGACAATAGTTACAAATTGCTAAGGCATTAGGAACCCACTGCATTTGAAAGAGTAATATAACAATTGATCTTAAATACTTACAGTATATCAGAAGTCACATTCTTTGCAATTATTTAAAATAATTATGAAAAAGTTTGGAAGTCAACTTAAAAACATGTATAATAATACAGTTTTCAAAATTCTCTTACAGAAAATGTGAGCAAATGTTTCTAAAACAACAGTAGTGGGCCAAAACTTAAAAACCTTCTTTAGAATAATAATCATCCAAAAACAATTTTCATAGAAGACAGGCTTGTGCAACCCAGAACCTGAAAGCCAGAATCCTCACAGTGGCCTAGAAAGTCCTATACTATGTCTCCAGTCCTCCCTTATCTGCTGTTCTTCCCCCATCACTCCACCTTAATGATGCTGTGCTCCTTGTTATTCTTCAGACTGGTTAGACAAGGTCCTCCTCTGACTTTGCATTGCCTACTCCTTCTACCTGAAACGCTATCTTCAGATGTTTTTACGTCTTGCACTGTTCCCTCCTTCCAGCCATTGTCAGCTATTCATTGAGCCTTACCCTTATCCTACATAAAATTGCAAATCCCTCACCACCAAGTTTTCCTTTCCTCTCCTCTGCTTTATTTTTTTCTCATGGTGCACAGTACCTCTAACATAAAATGTGATTGAGGTATTTATTGTGCTTTTAGTCTCTACACCTAAAAGAGAATGCCAGCCCCATGAAAGCATAGACTTTTGTTCTTTTGGTTCACTGCAGTAACTCCAGGACCTAGCAGTGTATACCTGCAACTTAAGAGGTATTCAATAAAAGATGTTCCATGGATGAAAATGCAAGTTATTTCTAAGATTCACGCCCTGTGTATCAAAGACTTCTTTAGAAAGAAATTAAAAAACCTCTTATAAATTCAATTTTCAAAAATATTTTCTTGTTACAGCAGTTATAGTGGAGGTCTACCATAATGGATTTAGGAATCAAGGAAATAAACCATCCTTACTCACTATAAATCATTTATTATAGATATAACTTAGCTTCACTTTAACAAGATCATAAAGAAGTTTATATTCATTACTTTATCCATTCTTTCAATTAGTTAATCAAAGAACTTTTATTCTGCATCTGCTGGCTATTGTGCTATTAATATAAAAATAAATACTCTATCCCCTCCCACAGAATGATAGCACAGACCAGTAAAATAGAGCATTTCTTGTTTTTCAAATGTATATTTATTCAAAAAGTTTTTAATTAAATAAATAATATAGTTATACCCACATTCATATATAAATTCAATGTACTCTGCCCCAGTAAGAATTTCATGAAATTTAATGAGATAATCACAGAATGGCATGAAAAACAAAAGGCCAAGAATAACCAATGTATTTTGGAAGAGAAGGAAGAATTTATAACAATAAGCCCTATATCTAATATCAAAGCTTATCATAAAGCTATAATAATTACAAGCATGGTAGTGACAGAGGGATAAATAAAAACAACGATGGAACATAATGGAGAGCCCTGCATATATGGAAGTTTGCCATGTTACAGAAATGGCATTATAATACATAGCCAGATTATTTTAAAATATTTACATTTTTGTTCTTATTATGGAAAAAAAAACTTACTATTCAACTCACAAAGAAATTCCAAGTGGCTAAAGATCCAAACTTAAAAGCAAAAATTTAATAGTATGTAAAAGGGGCTGGGCACAGTGGCTCACACCTGTAATGCCAGTGCTTTGGGAGGATGAGGCAGGCAGATCACCTGAGGTTAGGAGTTCAAGACCACGCTGGCCAATATGGCGAAACCCTGTCTTTACTAAAAATACAAAATTAGCTGGGCGTAGTGGCACATGCCTGTAATTCCACCTACTCAGGAGGCTGAGGCAGGATAATCACTTGAACTCAGGAGGCGAATGTTGCAGTGAGCCGAGATCACACCACTGCACTACAGCCCGGGTGACAGCATAAGATTGTCTCAACAACAACAGAAAATATAGTATTTAAAAGAAAATGTAGGAGAATATATTTATGATATTTTGGTATAGGAAAGATTTCTTAGGAAGGACTTTAAAAAACAGTAACACAAAAGGAAAATTGATTTACTTTAACAAGTTATAAAATAAAAGATAAGTACAGAATGGAAAGATATGTTTGCTTGATGTATGAGGAATGGGATTGTTATTTATAATATATAAAGAGTTTAGATCAATCAATAAGAAAAATACAAAGCACCAAATCAATAAAGGGACAAAGTATATAAAATTTAGAGACTAAGGTATCTAAGTGACCAACAAACAACAGAAAAAATGCTCAGAAATGAATGGAAACATTCAAGTTAAGACAATAATAACAGCATTTCGTATTCATTAGACTGGCAAAAATGTGAAAGTCTGATAATGCCAAGTGTTGGAGAGAATGTGGAGTAAATCTCACATAATGTTGATTGAAGGATAAGTTGAATAACTTAGGAAGGCAATTTAGACATATTAATATGTTTTAAAAATTGTTTGACTTAACAGCTGCTAACTACAGTAGTCCCGTCTTATCCTTGTATTCACTTTCTGCAGTTTCAGTTACCTCCAGTCAACTGCAGACCAAATATAGCCAAGCATAGTACAATGAGATATTTTGAGAGAGAGAGGAGAGACCACATTCATACAACTTTTATTACAGTATATTTTTATGATTGTTCCATTATTAGTTATTATTGTTGATCTCTTAATGTGCCTAATTCATAAAGGAAATTTTATCATAGGTATGTATACATAGGAAATACCATAAGTAGTATATATAGAGTTAAGTAGTATTCAAGGTTTCAGACATCCACTGGGGTTCTTGGAATATATTACCCACAGATAAGAAGGGACTATTGTATATGTTTTGGATAAACTCTTGCACAAGTGCACAAGGAACCAAATACAGGGATGCTCATTGTAGCTTCTTAATACAAACGATATATTAGACATAATATAAATGTCTATCAATAAGAGATTAAATGAGAGGTGTTTAATTTTTACATGGAATATCATAGTGCAGGTAAATAAATGAATTAGATTCATTTGTGTTTAAATGATTAAATCAGTGAGAAAAACCAAGGCACAGAGTAATAAGGACAGCATAATACCATTTATAAAATGTCTAAAACACACAATTTAATGCTATATGTTGCTTTATTACACATGTATGTAACAAAGGAGAGGTAACAAAGGTGGAAACTACCACCAATTCCTCCCACTTTCAGAAACCCATAATACCCCATTTACAAAATATGTTTTGTATGTTTATATTTTTAGTAGTTTTTATCAAATTGTTGGAATACTTTGATCCAAAAGACTCAGCCAGCTGTTTAGGGCAACAGGATTTCCATCCAAATTTGTCTGTAACATTGTGGAGAAGGCCCTGGTGCTGGTGAACACTGATGTGACTTACTCAAAGTCTTTGATACTATGCCAGGGTGGAGCTGATTCCTCCAACCTCTGTTGAGATCCCTAGAGCAATTCAGAGCCTGGAAAAAATAGGCAATAGTGCTCCAACTGGTAGCTTCAGACAGCTCAGTTAAAGAAGCTGTGCTGGTTTGGTAGCCACTGAGGTGTGGGTGTGGATTTACATTGGAGAGATCATAGGCAATCGTGGCATCATTGGCTATAATATTTGAAGACTAATCTTTAACATCTGACAATATTTGACTTTACTCTTTGAGGGTTCTTCAACCATGTGTGATATTTTATTTGATAAAGTAAGATTTGTCCAAAAAAAAAAAAAAAAAAAAAGACAACCATCTTCTCCTTGGAAAATTTTTTCTGTATCATGGTTTTAGCCAACATTCATAAATTTATTCCCTTTGCCTTACTCTATCTCCCTACCAGATTGTTCCTTTGGATGTTAGAGCTGTGTATAACAATAGTTTCTTACATATTTTTACTTGGATGACCACCAGTTCATTCACCTAAAACTTAACATGTGAAATAATGAACTCATCTTTCCTCCCTGTCCTTGCTCCTAGTCTCTGGTTCCTATCTCTGGGAATGGCTAAGAACAAGTGGGAACTGTTGGAAGATGTTCAACACATTCTGTTTTTTCTTTCCCACTCAACACCCCAACTAAAGTGAACTTCTTTTAGCTGGATATATTCTATAGATTTCCTGGCTTTTAATTCTTTTGTAAGATATGTTTTCTCTCGCCTCTGGGTGTTTGCTCAACTGATTCTTACATATTCACCCTCCTCCACCTTCATACGGCCAATTTCTGCCAATATCTTTAGGTCTCAATACACAGTTAGCCCTCTGAGTTCAAGGTTCCACACCCATGGATTCAACCAACTGCAGACTGAAAATATTCAGGAAGACAATAGAAAAATTACAGCATAACAATAAAAAACAAATTTTTAAACAACACAGTAAAACAACTATTTAAACAAGCATTTACATTGAATTAGGTATTATAACTAATCTAGAGATGACTTAAGGTATACAGGAAGATATGCGTAGCCTATATTTATGCAAATGTTATGCCATTTTCTATAAAAGACTTGAGGATCAGCAGAAGTTGGGGAACAAATCCTGCCCCACCATCCTCTACCGTAGAACCAAGGGGTGACCATATATGTTGTTTCTTTTAATTGCCAAGTCTGAATGCTCTATTTTTGTGCTGTTCTCGGGTTTTCCACATGTGAGTGCTGAAATCATGCACTGAAACATTCAGGGGAGCATTATTTACATCATGGTCTATGGCAATGGTGTTGCTGGAGTTACGCATTGTGGTAACCATGTCATAATGTCCCTATCACAGTACAAACCACACTGTACTGTAACTGCCTGCTGACTTATCCATCATTCTCACTGAATAGACAAGGGACATCACACTAGATACCAGAAGTCAACGTATCAAAACATCGAATCTTTACCTCCATCATGAGGCCATGTAGGCACATACCCTCTACTCATATACCATATCAGAAAGCAATTTTAGGGAAAGAAGCAGAGAAGGAGAAGTCATCTAAGAAACTGAGTATTTTATCTAAGAGTTAATATTTCCTGAAAGATGTAGGAATAAGTACCTGACAAGGCAAGGTGGCTCACGCCTATAATTCTAGCACTTTGGGAGGCCCAGGAAGGATGATTGCTTGAACCCAGGGGTTAGAGGCCAGCCTGGACAACATAGGTAGACCTCATTTCTACAAAAAGTTAAAAAAAAATAGCTGGCATGATGGTGCACACCGGAGTCCCAGTTACTCAGGAGGCTGAGGTGGGAGGATCACTTGAAACTGGGAGGTCAAGGCTGCAGTGAGCCAAGATCATGCCACTGCACTCCAGCCTGGGTGACAGAGGTGACAAAAGGAGACCCTATCTCAAAAAAATATTAAAAATAAAAAAATAATAAAAAAAAACAGTAACAAGCTGAACAACCGAAAATAAGCATCATGATAGCATATTGCTCTTCCTTGGTCCATTGCCAATTCCCTGCCCCTAGGAGAATGTCTCACATATAGCAGTCCCTGAAGAAAGGTTTTCCTGAATGAACAAACAAGTCAAGTTGTCTTATGTTTACTGTATTAGACTATATGTAAACTGAATTGAGGG
Organism: Papio anubis; assembly: GCF_008728515.1. Lineage (NCBI taxonomy): Eukaryota > Metazoa > Chordata > Mammalia > Primates > Cercopithecidae > Papio > Papio anubis. Next base: position 139,020,725 of record NC_044977.1, read on the forward strand.
CCCATGAGGAAGACTAGAACAGAGCTAGACAGGCATCCATGTTGCTGTATTGTGTTAAATCTGTGGTACTCCACATGTTAGCATGTTAAGAATTCCTTAGGATCAGGAAGTTTTGTAAGGTTATTTAATTTATTCAGGGACAATTCAGGAGAAAGAAGGAAAAAAAACATGAAAAGAATTCATGAGAACTAGAATCACAAGAAAGCTGAATATATTCTATAGATTTCCTGGCTGTTTAATGAGTAACATTTCTATAGCATTTTATAGACCCACAGAACTTTACATACCTTATCTCCTCAGCAACTCACCATGGAAGATAGAGACTACTCTGTCATTTCCTTCCCGTCAAGATGAAGATAATATCTCTCTACATTAAGTAGAGTTCTTTTTAAAAGTTCTTTTTACATCTTAAAGGTCATAAAAGTTGATCATCAAGAGCTGTTTGCTTTCTTTCAATTGTTTTTACTTTATTTTCAATAGAGTTTTGTTTGTTGAAAAGACAAGTACAAAAAGAAACTTTAATGGAACTGGATTGTGTTAGGGATTAGAAAACAATGCCCCCAGATGAAGGTCTCGGCAGGAGCCTCAGAAGCAAAAGTTTTTCTCTGACCTCCTGTCTCCCTGTCTCTTAATCCCATTCTTCCCCTCCCCACCAGGTTAGCTAGAATCCCTCTTCCCCAAGGTAGGTGATAGAAACCAGAAGTCCTTTTCCCCAGAGCCAGCCATAAAACCTAAAAATATTAAACTGTCCCTCTGTTCAAGCTGTGTAAAAATGGGCTACAAAGAAATTACTCGACCTACCTTGTTTGACTGTAGGTCATGAGACCCCCATTGCAGAGAAGGCCCTGCCCCACACCCAGAAGGAAGGAATAGATGCTGAGAGAGGCCAGTAAAAATCTAGAATGACAGGCCTTGCTGGATTTGCCCACTCAGTCTATTAATATTCGATCATATCCTTTTAGTTCAATTATATTTCTACACAGCTATCCATACTTTGTTGAACCTAGGCATAAAAACAGACAATTTGGCAGATCAAAACCACAATGAGAGATTATCTCATAGCAGTCAGGATGACTTTTGTTTAAAAGTAAAAAAAATAACAGATGTTGGCGAGCCTGCAGAGAAAAAGGAACACTTAGGCACTGTTAATGGGAATGTAAGTTGGTGCAACCACTGTGGTAACCAGTATGAAGATTTCTCAAAGAACTAAGAGTTGAACTATCATTCAACCCAACAATCCCACTTTCAAAGGAAAATATATCATCCTACTGAAAAGACACGTGCACTTGTGTGTTCATCTCAGCTCTGTTCACAATAGCAAAGACGCGGAATCAACCCAGGTGCCTATCAATGGTGGATTGGATAAAGCAAATGTGGTACATATACGCCACAGAATACGACACAGCCATAAAAAAGAATGAAATCACATCCTCTGCAGCAACATGGATGCAGCTGGAGGCCATTATACTAGGTGAACTAAGGCAGAAACAGAAAACTGCATGTTTTCACTTATAAGTTGTAGCTAAATATTAGGTACACATGGACATAAAGATGGGAACAATAAACATTGGGTACTACTAGGCAGGGAGAGAGAGAGGGGAGCAAGGGCTGAAAAACTATTGGGTACTATGCTCACTACCTATGTGATAGATTCATTCAGACCACAAGTCTCAACATCATGCAATATATGTTTGCAACAAACCTGCACATGTACCCCCAATTCTAAAATAAAAGATAAAAAAGGGACAATTTTCTCTGTATCTTTGGGTCTTTATGCTGAAAGCTCCCATGTATACATGTTAAGCAAATTTGTATGTTTTTATTCTATCAATCAATGTGCCTCACGTCAGTAATTTTTCAGTGAGTTTTAGGGGGCCAAGTGCATTGGCCCCCACAGTTACTAGGTTAAAGTTTCATTAACTCTTTTCTACACAACCTAAGATTCCACAAAGTGTGCTGAGGTGCATTGATGTATTAACTAAGAAGGGTTACCTGTAGACATTTTAGTGGCAATTGTGATTCTTTCATATTTCCATTGAAAATATCACTGAATCTGATCCTTTTTCCTCAGCTATAAAGTACCTATTTAAATTGATCCTATAGTGATGCATCTGTTCCTAAGTGCAACTGAAATTCACACTAAAAAGATACCAGAATAATGTAACTGCTTCGTTAGGTTTCTATATTTCAACATGTTTAAACTATGTGACTTTAAAATATTGGAAAACGTTTGGTTAATTTTTATTTTCCTTTACAGTCACCCACTTTAGTGTGTATCAGTTACCATCAGAGTTCTTTTTAACATATAGATCTTGGAGAATGCATCTCTTTTAAGTGTAGTGTGCCATACCTAAATAGTTCAGTGATAGATTACATGTTTGGGGAAATATGGTCTTATTTGTTATACCATAATTTAGTTTGTATCCAGTAATACTTCACTCAAGGCTTGTTTGATCCTGGCATAATTTGAAGGGATGAATGACATAAATATATGTTTCAAAATAAATTCTGTTGATATTTGTTTGCTCCCACTGATAAAATGTATCTCATGGCAGGATGACAGGATGTCACAGTTTGAGACTAGTTTTTATTGTTTTTTAAATTGTGCTATGCCCAGACCAACTGGTGCCTTATGTTAAGAATTGTTTCTCAGAGCACCAACTGTAGCACTTCCATTCTTGATGAGATTAGGCAATGCAGCCATTTACTGATTGGAGCAAGTATATGGATTCTTCACTATTGTCCGTAAGTGTGATAAAGTATGCTTACTTTTTCTAGCCTTCATTTAAAAATTGCATAATTTGCTTGAAGTAGACACTTTTTTTCTCAATTCATCTACTTCTATGATACATCCTAACGAAGTAATTTCTAATGCTTTTGCCTGGCTATAACTCCAGCTGTTTTCACTGACAGAGATTTTTACACTGAATTCAATATCTCATCTTCAATTTCTATATAGTACATCTCCTGGGAAGGTTAATTTTGATGTCAGCATAACCAAAGCTTGAATTAACTATCTCCCAGATGAATGTTGTTAGAGGTACTGAAAGCAGAGTACAACTACTTACAGTAAGTTGCCATCACGTGGAATCTACTCTTGATGACATTTGAAGGGGTGACTAATTATCTTTCAAACTAAAAGCTGCTCTAGAACCTAAAGACTTTCATTCCAGCCTTCAACAGGATCCTCCTCTCACTTCCTCTTGGGATATAAATGTCTTCAAAGAGGGAAGCCCAGGATTTACCGCCTGGTGTTGAAAATGAGAAACTTCAGGAGCCATGGAGATTCCACATGACTCCAGTGCTGGCGAGAAGCCAGGGAAAAGTAAAAGATGCAAGAGAAAGACTTAGGACTCTTCACAGTTTGTCTGCTTTGTACCAGAAAGTGTTAGACACACGGTGCAGCACACCAACATGGCACAAGTATACATATGTAACAAACCTGCACGTTATGCACATGTACCCTACAACTTAAAGTATAATAATAATAAATTAATTTAAAAAAAAGTGTTAGACACACGGAAGGCATACTTTTGTTGTTATTGGTGATTGTTGCCAATTTTGTGGATAGCTCCAACTCTGTTGGGGAAAAAAGACAAGAAATAGAGAGCTTAATAGATAAGCAATAAAGAAACTAGGTTTTTTTCATTTGTTTTCCATTCAAATCCATGGCTTTAAAAAGCAAAATTAGGCTGGGCATGGTAGCTCACACATGTAATCTTAGCACTTTGGGAGGCTGAGGCAGGAGGATCACTTGGGGTCAGGAGTATGAGACCAACCTGAGCACAATGTCTTTCGTTAATTTGGCAATGGAGCTCCTACCCTCAATGAGAAGACAAGAAAAGAAAATCCTTCAGTATGAGAGTTATCTTGAAATAAACTGTCCACAACTCATACATGTGCTTAAACATCGTGTTCTTTCTTGGGTTACCATCTTAGAATAAACACTCAGAATCTGAATTGCCTTTTCTACAAATCACCACAGCTGTTGATTAGGTTTTGATTTCAACTGTTGGTTTGGGTTTTGATTCAAATGTTTCACAGCAATGTAATTCATTCTTGCATTCATTCAGTAAACATATTGTAAACTACCTATTGAATTTGTTCCAGGAAGTATAAAAATGCTGAACATAAAAAGACAAACAAGAATGTTCCTGTTCTTTAAGTTGACAGATAAGGTAGGAAGGCTGACATATAAGCCACAATTATTCTGCCAGATAGACAAAGAAGTGAGCAAAAATGCTGAAAAAAAGAAAGCCTAAGCAAAAGGATTTATTATTGAGCATACAAATTCTAACAATTCCGAATCTTACCTTATGGTTGAGAAAAAGATTTTACTGAGAGTTAGGTTTTATGAGTCAAGGTTGCAAAGAAAGGGAAGGATCAGATGATATTTGTTTTTTAATGCAGTGCTAAGGAGTTAGTACTTTATTCTACAAACCAGTGTTTCTCAAAGTGGGTTCCATAGACCAGTAGTGGTCTCCATCAAGTGACCAGGTGGTCCTGAGATACTTGGGTTGTTTTAGAAACTGAAGTAATAAGCAATTTAATTTATATGCATTTCAGAAATTTGGAATGCAAAATTATTTTCATAAGCTACTATTGTTATAACCATTTCATTCTTTAAAAGTATGTATATGTTATAGAGAATTAAAATAAAAACTCCTGTAAGGACCAGGCAGGTCATGTGTATGAATAAGCAGGTTGTCTATAATTTGTTTTTCAGTGTCAGAGAGAAATAGGGAGGGAGGGAAATATGAAGACCTAGAGAGTACATTTTCTGTAAAGTGGGAAGATGTTAAGGAATCCAGCTAATTGTTGCCATGTAGGAATTCAAGATATATTATATCATATCATATATTTTAATGTAGAAAACATATATTTATATCTACATATTATATAACATACATACATGTAATATTACATGTATATGTGTATTACATATTTGACCTTAATTTATTATATGCATAATATACATGCGTGTGTGTGTGTGTGTGTGTGTGTATTTGTTTTCAAAGAGTAGCCATAAATCTGGATTTCTAGGCAACCTCTTTCAATATATATGTTGGCAAATAACCCAAATTTAAAACACATGTGGGCCAGTAGTATCAAGCCAAAGATCACACATTTGTGGGCCAGGTTTAAAATCATTGTAACATTACATGGATAGCACTGGTTCATTCTACTCTTCTAATACTTGATTAAAGTTGGGAGGAGCAAGGGAGTTTCACTAGCTAAAATATTTTCATGTCTGTAGGAACTATTGTTTAATGTTTTTAAAATGTTTTATATTTTTAATATATATTAGATGTGCATTTTACTGTTACTGTGGCATTTCATGACATTTTGTGACATATATCTTGTTTACCAGGAAAGGTCAAAGGCTCAAAAGTGATCCACTGAATAATAAAATAGGGAATGAAAGTAGAAATACAAATTCTCCAAATCAAAAATGCAATCTAACTGTGTGTGTGCTGGAAAAGCAACTTGCCCAAAACTACATCATAAGAAAAAGACAATGGCATTTCTTCTAACTAACTTCCTAATTTACATTATCATATTAACCAATATTTAAATACCTTCAAAGTCATTGATACTATCCTAATCATTTGATGATATTAAAGATTAAGCATTAAATATTCTTTTTACTGTCAAAATTACTCTACTGACTTTTTAATTAACATAATTTTGGAAGGAATCCGTATTTACCATGTGGTAGGTGATCTCCATCATCAAACATGTGCATAGTAGAAGAAAAATTGAAGAAGTTAACAAGGAAATGTACTTTCAAATATATGTCTTGTTATTGATTCTTGATAATAATGATGCAATATAAGAGCAGCTATTAATTTAATATCAAGTACTCTGCTATATCTTTCCAATGTATGCATGATCTCTTATTGCTAGTAGGAGAATAACTCTTAAAGGAAATTGTTATTATCCCCCTGTTACACAAATGAGGAGAGCAAATTCAGGTTCTCATGTCTATTCAGTTGGTGAAAGTTTTTATAATTACTTAATATCACCATTGGTGCTATATAGAAAAGGCAAAGCCAAAATTTAATACAAAATTTTTTGAATTCTAAACTCGTGATCTTTCCATTTCGCAGTGCTACTCTTCTGCTGTAATCCATGTAAATCTGTGGCTACAGCATATTGAGTAGCTCATAGTTAGTATAACTGTTTTAGCTTGATATTTTCATATTTTAAAAACTATTTTAATCTCATATATTTTCACACTTTCAAAATTTGATACTTTCCCCTTTTAATTCCTCTCTAGTTTGTTAACCAAAATATATTTTAACAAAGAAATCCACCAAGCTTTAAGGAACTATAAACCCATAAACTCTTTTTTTTTTTTTTTTTTTTTTTGAGGCAGAATCTCGCTCTGTCACCCAGCCTAGAGTGTGGTGGTACAATCTTGGCTCACATCCGCCTCCTGGGTTTAAGCAATCCTCCCACTGCAGCCCCCCTCCAAATAGCTGGGACTATAGGTGCAAGCCACCTGGCTAATTCTAATATTTTTTGTAGAGAAAGAGTTTTACTATGTAGCCCAGGCTGGTCTTGGACTCCTGAGGTCAAGCGATCCACCTACCTCAGCCTCCCGAAGTGCTAGGATTACAGGCATGAGCCACTGCACCTGGCCAATGGCCATAAACTTTTAAAATGTAGGAGATAATATTTTCAAAATATCAGCCTTAATATTGATCATGTATATCTCTAGTGATACCTCATATAAACACTTTTCTTACTATCATTTCTTCCAGAAATAGCCATTATATTCAAACCCATTATTCCTCCCTGAATGTTGTCAGGGAGGAAAACTTTCCCACTATCCTTTTAAGCTCTGTAAATGGTGACCTGTGAATTTAACTGACAATGGACACATCAACAGAAGAAAAAGAAAACCTTAAAATTTATTTATACGCGTATGCTAATGCACAAAAGAAGCAGCTTACTAAATGGCTAGAGTTAGAGGTTTATACACCTAACTTAATAGGGGTGAGGGGTCATGGGAAAAGGCTTCTGTGGAAAGAACAAAGGAGTTCCTAAGTGAACAAACAGGAGAAAATAAACTTTGAGATGCTTGTTTATGCATGTGTGAGTGGTATTCTCCATTTTTATCTTTATGGCTATAAAACTCCCTTTAGCATCATTCCCAGAAGTTTCTGCTTTTAGTGAGATAAGGGAAGCTTGAAAAGACTTCCGTCTGCATCTGTTGAATTGCAAATGTCTTTAATTTAAAATTCTCTTTATGCCAATTCGAGGGTCTGAGTCCTTAATGTCAAACTTTACCCACACAAGAAAATTTTTTTAGATCTAAGAATTTTCCTATGATGCTTACTTATTGAAAATCTATCCACCAATTTCAAAAATACCCATTGAATCTGTTACCAGCCACAAATTCTTAGGCTCCTACACAATAGAAACTGACACAAGGCCAAACAAGTTTCCCAGACAAAGCTTTTACTGGGGGCTTATGTTTGAGCACCAGTGAGACTGTACAGGAGGGAGAGTTCACCAGCTTGTGATCCTTTATTTGGCAAGGGAAAGGAGTCAATGTTAAAGGAAAGCTATGTCAGCATGATTAGGGAGGGGGTTTCAGCTGTGCAAATGTAGTGTAGAAACATACTTTTTCATACATCGCATGACTAAAAAGTGGCAGAAAGTTCCTCCTTGTGTGGGGATTTTGGTATTATTGAGATGTGAAGCCAGCTGGACTTTCTGAGTCAAGTGGGGAATGGGAGAAATTTTCTGTCTAGCTAGAGGATTGTAAAATGCACCAATCAGCTCTCTGTGACTAGCTAGAGGTTTGTAAAATTGACCAATCTGCACACTTTAAAATGGACCAATCAGCGCTCTGTAAAATGGACCAATCAGCACTCTGTAAAATGGACCAATCAGCAGGATGTGGGCGGGGACAAATAAGTTAATAAAAGCTGGCCCCTCAGCCTGCAGCAGCAACCTGCTTAGGTCCCCTTCCACGATGTGAAAGATTTTTTTCTTTCACTCTTCACAATAAACCCTGCTGCTCCTCACTCTTTGGGTCCATGCCACCTTTAAGAGCTGTAACACTCACTGCAAAGTTCTGCAGCTTCATTCCTGAAGTCAGCAACACCAAGAATCCACTGGAAGGAACCAACTCTGGACACGTCTTAGTGGCCCAGATGGGACCATCGCCAAGCCGTGAGTACCACCAGACCCCTTTCACTTGCTGTTCTTTCCTATTTTTCCTTAGAATTTGGGGGCTGAACAGCAGGCACCTGTTGGCCAATTAAAACTGACTAGCACAGCTGCTGGACTAAAGACACAGGTGTCAGGCTTTCTGGGAAAGGGCTCTCTAACAACCCCCAACTCTTTGGAGTTGGGAGTGTTGATTTGCCTGGAACCAGCTTCCACTTTTCCTGTACTTCTGGGATGAGCCAAAGGTCAACAGAGAGGAAAGCCATTCAGCTCCAGGGTCCCCCAAAATGTTGGTTGACCCTGCAGCCATGAGCAGAACTCTCCAAGTCATGTCACCCAAGTGAGACTCAGCCATCTATCCTATCTATCCTGAGCCTTGTCTCCTATGTCCTAATGCCTGTCAGACAAACTTCTCACCTTTCTTTTCCGAAGTTAGTGCCGCGTCTAAAAACCACTCCCGGTCTCTGGTGCTTTACTAGTTTCTCCTATAATGATTTCTAGTATAAACTTCAGGACTCTGTTCCCTTATTTAGGCACCTGGGCTCACCAATAAAAAAGATATAATTTTTGCCCGGAGCCCTATTGATCAGGGGGCAATATCTGGAATTTTAGGATTCCTTCTCAGACTAGCAGACCTAAGAGAAGCAATTCCTGAAGCTAGGATCTGGGGAGCCTCAGAAATTGTATGCTTCCTATTCATATGATGAGAGATAAGGACAAAAGGCATCAGTCTTCCAACCTGGGAGATTCTTTCCCTTCCCTAAGGGTATAACTAGCCCTCCACTCCATTTTGAGGCATATTATCTTTATAGGACAGGGGTAAGATCCCAATACTAACAGAAGAAAATGCTTAGGTCTCTAACAGGTTTTTGAGAATGCGTTGGTAAGGGCCACTAAATCTGATTTTTCTTGGTCCTCTTTGTGGTCTAAGAGGAAAGGCAAGGGTGCAGGTTTTCGAGAATGCTTCAGTAAGGGCTGCTAAATCCAACCTTCCTCGGTGCTCCTTGTGGTCTAGGAGGAAAACTAGAGTTTCTGCTGCTGCGTTGGTGAGCACAACTATTCCGATCAGCAGGGTCCAGGGACTGTTGCAGGTTCTTGGCCAAGAAGGGTTTCTGTTGCTGTGTCAGTGAGTGCAACTATTCCGATCAGCGGGGTCCAGGGACCATTGCAGGTTCTTGGATGGGGGTCGGGGAGAAACAAGCAAACCAAAACCACAGGCGGTTTTTTCTTTGAGATGGGAAACATTCAGGCATCAACAGGCTCACCCTTGAAATGCATCCTGAGCCATTGGGACCGATTTGACCCGCAAACCCTGAAAAAGAAGCAGCTTATTTTTTTCTGCACTGGGGCTTGGCCCTAATATTCTCTCTTTGATGGGGAAAAATGGCCACCTGAGGGAAGTATAAATCACAATACTATCCTGCAGCTTGACCTTTTTTGTAAGAAGGAAGGCAAATGGAGTGAAATACCTTATGTCCAAGCTTTCTTTTCATTGAAGGAGAATCCACAACTATGCAAAGCTTGCAATTTACATCCCACTGGAGGACCTCTTAGCTTACCTCCATCTCTTAGCCTTCCTACAGTTCCTCTTCCTATTATTGATAAGCCTCCTCTAATCTCCACCTCCCAGAAGGAAAGAAGCAAAGAAATCTCCAAGGGATCACAAAAACCCCTGGGCTATCAGTTATGTCCCCTTCAAGCTGTGGGGGAATGGGAATTTGGCCCAACCCAGCTACATGTCCTCTTCTCCTTCTCTGATTTAACGTGGATCAAAGTAGACCTGGGGAAGTTTTCAGATGATCCTGATAGGTATATAGATCTCCTACAGGGTCTAGGGCAAACCTTCGATCTCACTTGGAGAGATGTCATGTTATTGTGAGATCAAACCCTGGCCTTTAATGAAAAGAATGAGGCTTTAGCTGCAGCCCGAGAGTTTGGAGATACCTGGTATCTTAGTCAAGTAAATGATAGAATGACAGCTGAAGAAATGGACAAATTCCCTACCAGTCAGCAAGGTATCTCCAGTATGGATCCCTACTGGGACCTCGACTCAGACCATGGGGACTGGAGTCATAAATGCCTGCTGACCTGTGTTCTAGAAGCACTAAGGAGAATTAGGAAATAGCCCATGAATTATTCAATGATGTCCACCATAACTCAGGAAAAGGAAGAAAATCCTTCCGTCTTCCTTGAGCAGCTACAGGAGAGCTTAAGAAAATATACTCCCCTGTCACCTGACTCCCTCAAGGGTCAATTGATCCTAAAAGATAAGTTTATTACCCAATCAGCCACAGATATCACGAGAAAGCTCCAAAAGCAAGCCCTGATCCCTGAACAAAATCTGGAGGCATTATTAAACCTGGCAACTGTGGTGTTCTATAATAGGGACCAAGAGGAACAGGCTGCAAAGGAAAAGCAAGATCAGAGAAAGGCTGCAGCCTTAGTCATGGCCCTCAGACAAACCTTGGTAGTTCAGAGAGGACAGAAAATGGAGCAGGCAAATCACCTGGTGGGGCTTGTTATCAGTGTGGTTTGCAAGGACACTTTAAAAAAGATTGTCCAATGAGAAACATGCTGCCCCCTCGCCCATGTCCACTATGCTGAGGCAATCAATGGAAGGTGTACTGCCCCAGAGGACAAAGGTTCTCTGGGCCAGAAGCCCCCAACCAGATAATCCAACAACAGGACTGAGGGTGCCCAGGGCAAGTACCAGCTTATGTCGTCACCCTCACTGAGCCCTGGGTACGTTTAACAATTGAGGGCCAGGAAATTGACTTCCTCCTGGACACTGGCATGGCTTTCTCAGTGTTAATCTCCTGCCCCGGATAGCTGTCCTCAAAGTCTGTTACCATCTGAGGAATCCTGGGACAGCCTGTAACCAGGTATTTCTCCCACCTCCTCAGTTGTAATTGGGAGACTTTGCTCTTTTCAAATGCCTTTCTTGATATTCCTGAAAGTCCCACACACTTATTAGGGAGGGACATATTAGCCAAAGGTGGAGCTATTATCTACATGAATATGGGGAAGAAGTTACCCATTTGTTGTCCCCTGCTTGAGGAGGGAATCAATCCTGAAATCTGGGCATTGGAAAGATGATTCAGAAAGGCAAAAAATGCCCGCCCAGTCCAAATCAGGCTAAAACACCCCACCACTTTTCCTTATCAAAGGCAATATCCCTTAAGGCCTGAAGCTCATAAAGGATTACATGATATTGTTAGACATTTAAAAGTTCAAGGCTTAGTAAGAAAATGCAACAGTCTCTGCAGCACCCCAATTCTAAGAGTACAAAAACCAAATGGTCAGTGGAGACTAGTGCAAGATCTTAGACTCATCAATGAGTCAGTAATTCCTCTATATCCAGTTGTACCCAACCCCTATACCCTGCTCTCTCAAATACCAGAGGAAGCAGAATGATTCATGATTCTGGACCTCAAGGATGCCTTCTTCTGTATTCCCGTGCACTCTGACTCCCAGTTTCTCTTTGCCTTTGAGGATCACACAGACCATATGTCTCAACTTATGTAGACAGTCTTGCCCCAGGGGTTTAGGGATAGCCCTCATCTGTCTGGTCAGACACTGGCCCAACATCTAGGCCACTTCTCAAGTCCAGGCACTCTGGTCCTTCAGTATGTGGATGATTTACTTTTAGATACCAGTTCAGAAGTCTCATGCCAGCAGGCTACTCTAGATCTCTTGAACTTTCTAACAATCAAGGGTACATGGTGTCTAAATTGAAGACCCAGCTCTGCCTACAACAAGTCAAATATCTAGGCCTAATCTTAGCCAGAGGAACCAGGGCCCTCAGTAAGGAATGAATTTAGCCTATGCTGTCTTATCCTTGCCCTAAAACATTAAAACGGTTGCGAGGGTTCCTTGGAATCACCAGCTTTTGCCAACTATGGATCCCTGGATACAGCAAGATAGCCAGGCCCCTCTATACTCTAATCAAGGAGACCCAGAGGGCAAATACTCATCTAGCAGAATAGGAACTAGAGGCAGAAACAGCCTTCAAAACCTTAAAGCAGGCCCTAGTACAAGCTCCAGCCTTAAGCCTTCCCACAGGACAAAACTTCTCTTTATACATCCCAGAGAGAGCAGGAATAGCTCTTGGAGTCCTTACTCAGACTCGTGGGACAACCCCACAACCAGTGGCATACCTAAGTCAGGAAATCGATATAGTAGCAAAAGGCTGGCCTCACTGTTTATGGGTAGTTGTGGCGGTGACCATCTTAGTATCAGAGGCTTTCAAAATAATACAAGGAAAAGATCTCACTCTCTGGACTATACATGATGTAAATGGCATACTAGGTGACAAAGAAGTTCATGGCTATTGGACAACTGCCTACTTAGATCCCAGGCACTACTCCTTGAGGGGCTGGTGCTTCAAATACACATGTGTGTGGCCCTTAACCCTGCCACTTTTCTCCCAGAGGGTGGGGAACCAAATGAGAATGACTGCCAACAGCTCTTATGACTGCCAACAAATTATAGTCCAGACTTATGCCACCCAAGAGGATCTCTTAGAAGTCCCCTTAGCTAATCCCAACCTTAATCTATATACTGATGAAAGTTCATTTGTGGAGAATGGGATACGAAGGGCAGGTTATGCCATAGTTAGTAATATAACAGCACTCTTCCCCCCAGGGACCAGTGCCCAGTTAGCAGAACTAGTGGCACTTACCTGAGCCTTAGACCTGGGAAAGAGAAAAAGAATAAATACGCATACAGATAACAAGTATGCTTATGTAATCCTACATGCCCATGTTGCAATATGGAAAGAAAGGGAGTTCCTAACCTCTGGGAGAACCAACCCCCATTAAATACCACAAGGAAATCATGGAGTTATTGCACTCAGTGCAAAAACCCAAGGAGGTGGCAGTCTTACACCTCCAAAGCCATCAAAAAGGGGAGGGAGAAGGGAGAACAGCAGCATAGGTGGCTGACAGAGGCAGGGAAAGACCAGCAGAGAGGAAGGAGAAAGAGAGAGAGAGGAAGAGATAGACAGAAAGTCAGACAGAGAGAGGGGAAAGACAGAGAAAGAAAGAAAGAGAAAGACAGGAAGTCAATGAGAGAGAGACAGAGGAAGATACAAAGAGGCAGTCAGAGACAGAGAGAGAGAGAGAGGAAGAGACAGAGACAGAGGGAGTCAGAGAGAAAGAGAGAGACAAAGACAAAGAGAGAAAGAAAAAGAGAAAGAGAGATGGTAGTAGTAAAGAAAAAACAGTGTACCCTATTCCTTTAAAAGCCAGGGTAAATTTAAAACGTATAATTGATAATTGAAGGTCTTCTCCATGACCCTGTAACACTCCAATACCACCTTGTTGTCAGTGTAAACAAGGGCATATCCCAAAAGCACTGAGGCCACTGACAACCCATAGCCTTCCTATCAAAAATCCTTAACCCACCATGTTTCCTAACAGGGGATCTAAATGATCTAAATCTTAATTAATTACCATACAAAAGTCCGACCAGACCTAGGAGGAACTCCTTTCAGGACAGGAGACAGATGGTTCCTCCGGGGTGATTAAGGAAAAAAGATACAATGGGTATTCAGTAAATGATAAGGAAACTCTTCTAGAAGCAGAGTTAGGAAAATTGCCTAATAATTGGTCTGCTTAAACATGTGAGCTGTTTGCGTTCAGCTAAACCTTAAAGTACTTACAGAATCAGGAAGGAGCCATCTATACAATTCCAAGTTAATATTGATTGAATGAGGTCTTATTAATAGCAAAGAATAATTGAAATCCCAAACTTACAAGGTTTTCAACAAAAGTAAAATTTGCTAAAAGTTAACAGTGTAACATGTATTATCCTAACTTCTAATCTTGTGGAAATCAGACCCTACCAGTGCCCCTCAAAGTTCAAGTTGCAAGAAATAACAAAATCTATCCTTACTCTACAATCCCAAATAGACTCTTTGGCAGCAGCGACTCTCCAAAACCACGGAGGCCTAGACCTCCTCACTGCTGAGGAGTACTTTGCACCTTCTTAGGGAAAGAGTGTTGTTTTTACACTAACCAGTCAGGGATAGTATGATACGCCACCCGGCGTTTACAGGAAAAGGCTTCTGAAATCAGACAATGCCTTTCAAACTCTTATGCCAACTCTGGAGTTGGGCGACATGTCTTCTACCCTTTCTAGGTCCCATGACAGTCATCTTGCTATTACTCACCTTTGGGCCCTGTATTTTTAACCTCCTTTTCAATTTTGTTTCCTCTAGGATCGAAGCCATCAAGCTACAGATGTTCTTACAAATGGAACCTCAAATAAGCTCAACTAACAATTTCTACTGAGGACCCCTGGACCAACCCGCTGGCCCTTTGGCCAAGAGAGTTCCCCTCTGGAGGATACTACCACTGCAGGGCCCCTTCTTTGCCCCTATCCAGCAGGAAGTAGGTAGAGTGGTCATCACCCAATCCCCAACAACAGTTGGGGTGTCCTGTTTAGAGGTGGGATTGAGAGGTGAAGCCGGCTGGATTTCCTGGGTGGAGTGGGGAATGGGAGAACTTTTCTGTCTTGCTAGAGGATTGTAAAATGCACCAATTAGCTCTCTGTGGCTAGCTAGAGGTTGGTAAAATGGACCAATCAGCACTGTAAAACGCACCAATTTTACAGTGTTCTGTAAAATGGACCAATCAGCAGGTTGTGGGTGGGGACAGATAAGGGAATAAAAGCTGGCCACCCCAAATGAAGCTGGAAACCATCATTCTGAGCAAACTATCACAAGGACAGAAAATCAAACATCACATGTTCTCACTCATAGGTGGGAACTGAACAATGAGAACACTTGGACACAGGGTGGGGAACGTCACACACTGGCGCCTGTCGTGGGATCAGCGGAGGGTGGGGAGGATAGCATTAGGAGAGATACCTAATGTAAATGACGAGTTAATGGGTGCAGCACACCAACATGGCACATGTAAGCATATGTAACAAACCTGCATGTTCTGCACATGTGCTCTAGAACTTAAAGCATTAAAAAAAAAAAAAAAAAACTGGCCACCCCAGCCAGCAGCAGCAATCTGCTCGGGTCCCCTTCTACTCTGTGGAAGCTTTCTGCTTTTGCTTTCCACAATAAATCTTGCTGCTGCTCACTCTTTGGGTACCGTGCCACCTTTAAGAGTTGTAACACTCACCTCGAAGGTCTGTGGCTTCATTCTTGAAATCAGTGAGACCAAGAACCCATGGGAAGGAACCAACTCCAGACACATTATAATGAGGCAAAAGGTCAGGATCAGTCATTCTCCTGGTCTTGTCTGCCTACAGGTAATAGGGTTAACTCCCCTGAATAAGATTTATGGTGGATTTATGGTGGCTGCCTATCTTAGTTTCTTCATATAGTTTGCAAGGTCTGGTGAGGAGGTATGGCACTAATGGGGGTAGTACAACAAGGTCTGGTAGTCAGCAGATATGAAAAAAATGCATTAGTGGGTGTTGGGGGCCAAGTCTCATCCCTATGCTGTCTCATTCCTGCCCCTCCCCCCACCAACCAACCACCTGAAAGATTTTATCTTCCTTAATCTTCAGGAGAAGGGGCTAGAGGTCTCATCTTCTGGAGCTACTTCCTGCTGATCGGGGTTGTCATTGCTGCGTAACTTTGGAGGTTGTAAAAATCTCTCACTGACTGATCTAACGATATATAGGGACTCAGATCCTCCTGGGATAGTATTGGTTGTTCTTGACTAGGGGATTTCAAGCCTGAAAGGCACAAACTTTAATAGTCCTCACCCCTGTGGAATACCATAAGTAATTATTTAAAAAAATCAAATAGCATCAGTGATAATTAGTAAACATCCTTAAGCCCAGTTTAACAATGCCCGTAAGAAGAAATCAGATGCCATCTGAAATCTAAGTGAATAGGCTAGAAAACCAGTCTCCTGCAGTCTGAAATATCAGAGTGTGTTGATCTAGAGTATGTTGCAACTAAGTAATTTTCTGTCTTATTTTTTTCTACTCTAATTTCAATTTGTGAAAATGCATTTATATATGTGCAGCAAGAGGAGTTAGTTACCATGCAACCCTCACCTTTTTTGGCAAGCATATAATGTAGAGCTATTCTGTTATCTAAAACTACCTGGGCTACCGAATTGAGTGATACTTGAAAATCAGTTAAAGAATTGGCAGTTTCATTAGCTAATATGAATATGGTCTTTGAAATATTCCTCAGTACCCATTGATGAGCTGCTACTCCCCACCAGGGAAGCAATGAATAACCCAAAAAAGTTTGTCTTCATCTAGGATACCTCCTGGTAAATCTCGTGCTACCCTAGTGAATAATTTGAAGGAGTGCATCCAATGTTTGACTTTAGTGTTTTTGTGAACAGAAAAAGAGACCACTGAAGTTTCCGTAAGATATAATCTATTGCTAGTTTCATTGCTTAGACATGGGGATGCCTATTCTTTGCCATCCCATGCACACACAAAAATGTAGCATGTGAGTGCATTCATCTTACGTGTGGCATTTTGGGATGATTGGGTAATATTAATCTAAGGGTCTATTGCATGTCTCCAACTCCAGACATTTTTACTTGTAACAACCATTCCTTTCTAGGGTCAAAGGCTTTGCATGAATTTAAAGGTGGGCTTAACTGTTGATCGTAGGTGGGTATTTCACATTTTAAAAAGCAGAGTAGCAGTTGGAGTTGTCCTGGAAGATGTATGAATTTGACCCAATATGTAACCTGAAATGTTGGGGTGGGGTGGGAATTGGAGGCCCTGGAGCCCCAAGGGGTTATAGACTAGAAAAATATGAAAACATAAGTTAGGAGACTTTCAGCCCAGAAGGAATTCAAGATTCAGTACAAATTGTAGAAAATAATAATTTAAAAAACCCTCAAAACAGTGAACAAGACTAGGATCTAAAAACAGGTGTACTACAGTTTTTTAAAATTTTTCTTGAAACATAATTTTTCTGTCTCCAGTCTCCCGTTTTTACCAGGGCTTGGATGTAGGCTCTGAGACCAAGTGATTGCAGAGAGATCACTCCAGGCCCCACACAACACAGTGCTATAAGTCATGCAAGAGGGCCAAAGTGTCAAGGGAGGAGAGTGAGTCACTTCCCACCCAAAACTGAGTACAGGCTTGGATAGTCCTCTCTATCTCCTCAACTTTGTACCTGGTCCAGGTCCTACTGAGTTGAAACCCATAGTCTGCAGTAACCAAGTGACAATGAATAAAGTTATGCATTAGATAAACAAAAAGAGAAAGTGGGTCAGGGCAGGAATTGCTCAGAAATTGAATCCAAGAACTGTCTCTTCTGTTCTCACAAAGACAACATGCAGAATGACAGAACTGTATGCTCTAACAAAGGACTAAAAAGGTCACAGACCTCTCTTCCTCACCAAGTGCCACATAGGGAAGTGAAGTAGCAAAGGGGCTTTAAACAAAGTTGCAGAATGGAGAGCCAGGGTGCCTGAGTTTTTCCACCACATGGAAGCCAGGGGTAGGGTGCAATGCACACTTTCAACCTGCTGTATGCTGGGTTGATGAGCCCTGGGAAGCCGACCATTTCAATCTGTCCCTCATGGATGTCTGTTAAGGTGGCTCAAACCAGGAAAACCAAGCTAACAATTTCAATCTCTCCCTCATGGATGTCTATTAAGGCCAAGCCAGTTAAAATAAGAGGAAATGAGAAAGGGAAAAAGAAGCAACAGAAAGAAAAAAGGAGATAGAAAAGAAAAGAGAAGAATTGTGGGCAAGGGGGCCTGAAGAGTCCCTGGCAGGCTAGAGGATGACTCCCCAATTGCAATGACACTGAATCAGAAATGCAGGCGGCCACTACTCAGTCATGAAGAGATCATAGCCAGCAGTCGTGCTGGCTCTCAAGTCTCCTCCTCCAGGAGAGAAAATGCTCCCCACATCCCGTGATCCTGCTGCATTCAGGAAGAAAGTTGTTACTGATCAAGGTTCTTGGGATACCACACAACAGAAATTGACACAGGGCCAAGCAAGTTCCCTAGGCAAGGCTTTATTGAGGACTTATGCTCAAGTATGAGATACTGTACAGGAGCAATAGTTCCCCATCTGGCTCCCTGAGAGGAGTCACTCAGGATCTTTTATTTGGGGAGGGAAAAGGGCCCATGTTAAAGGAAAAGTATCTAAGCATGATTAGCTATGCTTCCTGTACAGCTTGTGAAACTGTGAGTCAATTAAAGCTCTGTTCTTTATAAATTACCAAGTCTCAGGTAATTCTTCATAGCAATGTGAGAACAGACTAATACAATGTCATTTTGAGGGATTCACTAATTTAACATTTATATATTGATTGCCATATATATGCTGGGGTTGTGCTAGGAAAAAATATATATGACATTGTTGCAATTCCCCAATGGCTTACAATGGGGAAGATAACATGTGTACACAAATAAATGGAATAACTGTGTAATATAGACTCTCTCAAAGGAAAGTGTCCCAGGATCTCACTCAGAAAAATTACTTGCAGCTGGGGCAATTAGGCGAGTTCCCTACTGAAGTTGAAGCCAACAAGGCAATGAGGCATTTTGATAAGTACCTATTTAGGAAGAGAATTGCTGGCTGAGGAGATTGTGTAAACCAAAACAATAGATGTGCAGGAGATGGGATTATGTAAAACAATATTACCACCAACTGGAATATCAGGACAAATCATTAGGTAGTAGTGGGTTTGATCAATTAGCAGAGAAAGAATCTGGAATTGAGGTTAGGGTTTAATGAGACATCAAATGTGCCTAGCTAAATAACATAAATAATTGCCATATTCTAAATGAGAAGTGAGATGTATACCCCTGTTGCTAGGCAGAAAATATCATTTGCTCTTGCTGAAGTGGTCCCTGGTCTGAGAACCATCATTATAGGAAAGAATTTAGAATCACTTATAATTTTTTGGACCAAATCAGTAAAGCACAAAATTTGTAATTTAGATTGGTTTTGCTCTTTATTACAATGGCGTGTGAGCATCACGTTTCTTATTGGTACCTATTTCCAGGAAAATAACAGATCTGAGTAGTCTCTTGCTTAGATGAAAGTAACAAGAGTCCCCAAAACCCAGTGGATTTGCTTGGAAATTTGTGGTATCATTAAGTGCAATTCAAAGATAATACATTGAAACACCAAGCCAGGTGTGTAGAGTAGCATGTGAGATGACATACACTGTCTCCATGGATAGAATCCCAGCCACTTGCTAAGCCAACAGCAAACACCAAAAGCCCCAACCTTCTCTCACATGGAAACAGTATGCTAATATTGTTTAGCAAATACAAATAAATATGAGTCACTAAACTCTTCTTCACTTTGTTTTCATCTATTTGTTTTTAAAGATTCATCAATAAATATATAAGAAAACTTTTGGGGGAAAAAATCATTAAGCCGAACCCTCATCTATTTCCTTTCCAACTGCAGAGATTGTTTCCAGACTGAATTATTACATTTTAATGATGTTATAAAAATCTTACCTCATTCGTAAAGATAAATAATAGAAATAACCATAAACATTAAAATGATGCACTGATATTTGAAGCACTTTCAATCCCAGAGGGTAAAAATCTAAACAGATTTTTAATAATTTTTATAATTGCACATTTTCATTTTCATGAATTTATACATGTGTAATATTTTGCTGACACCTACAAAGTGCATTTATTGAATGTCAAGCTAGTGCTTCACATGTACTATCACTAATGCTTGAAACAATGCTACAAGCTAGATATCTTTAACTCATTCTACAGATAAGAAATCTAAAGTCAAAGAGCTAAAGTAATTTCTTCTGGGTTGTAATGTTGGTACAAGACCAAGCTGAGATTTTGGAGACCTCTAGCTGATGTGAGTTTTTTTCAATTTATTTAAAAGGCATTGTTAATTAAATTCTTTATATGTGTCAATTGTGAGACTTTCCATGTTGATTTCATCTAATCCTCATAAAAACCCTATATATTTCAGCTAACTATGAAACTTGTTCTACAAAAATAAAAACTTAAGGCACAGAAAGAAGAAATAAGTTATCTACATTCATACAGATCCTAAGAAGTGGGGTCCAGTGTACCGTTCAATAGAGCAAAGTTACCAACTAATTGTTCTATATGAGACGCAGAACATTTGTTTACTGAATTACTCCATACCATTATCATTATTACAACACAATCTTTTAATGCTGTGGAATCTACATATTATGCTCCCAGTAGGCCCCAGGTCTTTAGTGAATATTTTTCTTTGCAATTTATGCTATATGTATTTTAAAAAATTCTTTCAAAGTTTATGTTTCACTGGAATAGCCTGTAGTAGAAAAAAAAAGGCCCAGTAGAGGTCAATTGAAAACAAGGACAGAGTAAACGTAGCATAAGATTTGCCTGCCATTTGTTAATATGCATGTGGTTTATAATTTCATGTATTATAAACATTAATTCTTTATTCATTTTAAAACATAAAAATATCTAACCTTCACTCATTGTATTTAAAGAAAACTGAATAGATTTATGAATGTAAAAATACCTTCTTTTGCTCAAGAACTATACAAAATTAGCAATTACATAGCTCTTGATTAGTCATTACTTACAAGTCAAACACATTATTTTCTCCCTCCCCTCCACCTCTGACTCACTGAAAGTGAGAAAAATATATGCTTGGGTGGTTTCTACTTTGTTCTTTTCAATAAAATGTTGAAATAAGATGTTTCAAGCTAGACACTAAGTTTTTGCTAGCTTTCTTACGCACATGCAAATAACTTGCTTAATTTGAAAAATTTTAAATATAATAATTGACTTGACCTTTGAGAAGTGGTTAGCCCAGCACCTGGTATAGAAGACACACAGTAGAAGTTCCTTCTTTGTGTGGTGCCCTCTCTACCATTAGTAGTTTAACAGAAAGAGAATAGTCCTTGGCCATGTCTGAGTGTGGTCACTGCATTGTCAAAATGTGACCTTCTCAGGGACAATCTTTACTAGTGGTGGCATACAACTCAATATCTTATCTATTGGGTGACTTTATTTTTGCCATTCCTAAAAGTATTTCTCATCTCCCAGCTTGTTCCTAATCTTTAGCCTTTACACACATCATGTAGATGATAGATTTTTCTTCAGGTCAATTGATAATGCATTGCCTCTTTCACTGCCTGAGAGAGAACCAGCTGAGCTTATTGTGTTCATAGATGCATCTCAGCCTTGCTGTAATTTTTCACAGTGTCATAAAGCTAGCCAAAACACTGAATAAATGAAATTTTCATCTATTGGTGATCAGAGAATCTCAGAAATTTCGAATCATGAGTCATCTTGTAGCTCATGAAGATCAACTCCTTCATTTTTCAGGGAAAGAAAATTCATTCTCAAGAGTGGAGGGGCTTCTCTGACACCATGCAGTGAGTGAGGAGCAGGGCTGGAGCTGGAGCTCACATTTTCTGACTCAAAGCATTCTTTCCTCTCAGTTCCAGCTGCCTCCCAATTTCTGCATGATGTCATTAAGGAAGAATGTTAAAAACTGGCAGTCACCACTTTCAACCACTTTCATCTCCTTCTCAATGCATTGTGACAGTTCTGAAAAGTAGTGGGGATCACTGAGAAAGTGAGACATGGGTGTATTCTGACTCCCTATTGTTGAGTTATGTCAGTATAGGCCTCTCCCATTTTGGGGTGCCCCTTTCCCTTCACGTTTGTCTTCACATATATACCATTGCTTTTTTCTGGTAAAGAACTGACTAAGCAACGACACAGGAGAGGGTTGGTATTTTTGTCTGTTTGTCCTTGCTCTAAAGTTGAGGCCACATAGGGGTCATCGTGAATTTGAGCGGATATTAGACTGAAACGTGAGAGCAGGAGAACACTTTTCCAGATGAATCTGTATTTAATTAGGCAGTCAAGCCAATCTAATTCGGACATTTGACAGCTTAACTCTCTGATATTGAAAGGCAATTTGTGAGGTAAAGCATTTGTTAAAAGTAAGCATAAAGGCAAAACTAAGATGCTGACTTTTAAAGTGATGGTCAGCCATACTATAGTATCTATTTTCAATAGAATCATAATTATACTAATTATACCAACTTTATCACCTTAACTTTTCTCAACACTTAGGACAGAGTACTATAAATGGAAAATTCCATGGATGATTTTCAAATAAGAGGAAATTATACAAAAAATATCTTTTAAAGTTTGACTAGAAAATTACATAGGAAAAATTTCAAATATGAAAGTAAGTTTAAAGTAAAGAAAAATTCATATATAATAATTTAATAATATTTATTCACTTCCACATGGTTGTTTTAATATGCATTTAATTTTGTCCCATATTTTGCCTCTTTATATCAGAATTTCTATAGCAATATCTATGCTAAGTATAAAAGGAAACCAATATTAATTCACAGAGTAGGAGATACTATTAGTTGCTTACTATGAATAGTTATCAAGTAAATGAAGATTAAAAGAGATAAAAAGAGATTAAAAGAGAAGATTAAAAGAAGATTAAAACATCATTTTATTGCTATGAAATTTATCAAAAGTATTCTTGTTAGTATAAGTTAAAATTATTACACTTCAAAATTGGTGGTTTAATTGTAAAGTCATTTACAGATGGCTTAAGCTGTAAAAAAAGTTAGCACTCTTTATCCCAGTAGTATCATCCTCTTTAGTTCTGGCTAAAATGTATTTATGTGAAGGTTTTATATACGTGGTTCTTTAAAATATTTTTAAAAATGGATTTTGCCAAATGCCTAGCAATTTGGGAACTGATTAAATTAGGGCAAAGCAACTGTCAGCGTATTACATAATTATTAAAAATATGGTCGTAAGGAGCAAGTAGTAATACAAAAAGGATTTATATTATAATATAGTGTTAAAAAATAGAATACATGCTGTTGTTTGAAGTACACTTATTTAACCATATGGGAAAAATTGAAAACTAGAAAATGGAAACTATTTATTTATGGTATAAGGCATTTAGTTGCTTTCATTATGTTTACTTCAGTTAAAAATGTGATGTCTCTAGTATCACAAACAAGCTGTAAGATATGAAATAAAATTTAACATTTCAAGAAAAACATCAGGAATTTCTCTAAGAAATAAAACAGATTAAAGTAATTGCTTGCAATGTCATGGGACACAAAATAAATTTCAATAAGTAGACAAATAACGTAAGTAAAGTCATAAACTCAAAAAGGAAGCCGTGGAACAAATGATGCAATCTTTTGAATTTTTCAGAATGTTACTGACATTTTTACAGGGGGACAAAAACAATATTTACATGGTTTTGAAACAGATACTTGTATATTCAATTTATGTGTGAAATTAATTTCTCTATCCTGAAGTCATTTCAAAAAATATTTTGAGATAAACCAACTGATTAATCCTTAGATTGCTTACTACCGGCATATATTATAATAATCTGTTATATTTAAGCTATGAAAAAATCCTTAAAGTATTTGGAATAAAGTTTTAGACAGTCTATTTAACAAATTAGCAATCCAGGTTAACATGGGAAAAACAGTTATTATTCTTAAAAAGAGGTACTTATATATTTGCTGCAATTAAGATTTAGATAGAGAAAAGTACTTATGTCTACTACATATTACAAATAAGTGTTACTGTAACACACTTGCATCTATACTTCAGCTAGTTTGCTTTTAAAACCGAATTAAATGCAAAACAACATTGTAACATAGCTGTTTAATAAAAATCCCAGGCAATTTTTGTGGGATTCATGAGTAAAAGGAATCTGTGCATTACTTGTGGGGTGGATATACAAGAAGAAGGCAAGACTGCAAAAAGAAAATAACTGTACGTTATGTGTAGTCACATGGGACTTTAGACAAGTTCACAGAAGTTTCCTGGTCCCTAGGAGCTGTAGAAGAATCTGTATGCTCCCAGGACGGGCAGAGGAGAAATAAGAAAAGTAGCAGCCAGCCTTGAGGCAGCCGTGGTACCAAGGACGAATGACATCTTATTGTTAACATCTGACGGATAACTAAGTTCCAGAGAAGCCAATGGATGCCTCTGAAGATACTAATCTGAACAGATGCTTTTTAAAGCCAGATGACAATCTGTTTTTTAGTCCCCACAACACCCCAAACAGAATAAGGACCCAGAAAAAAATACAGGGAATCACCAATTGAAAGAAGAAACTTGAAGATAAAATCTAACTTATAGGCCTGGTGCAGTGGCTCATGCCTGTAATGCCAGCACTTTGGGAAGCCAAGGTGGGCGGATCA
This sequence comes from Papio anubis, assembly GCF_008728515.1. Taxonomy (NCBI): domain Eukaryota; kingdom Metazoa; phylum Chordata; class Mammalia; order Primates; family Cercopithecidae; genus Papio; species Papio anubis. The sequence goes on from NC_044977.1 coordinate 139,045,071, forward strand.
CGAAGTCAGGAGATCAGGACCATCCTGGCTAACACGGTGAAACCCCGTCTCTACTAAAATACAAAAAACTAGCCGGGCATGGTGGCGGGCGCCTAGTCCCAGCTACTCGGTAGACTGAGATAGGAGAACGGGGTGAACTCGGGAGGCGGAGTCCGCAGCGAACTGAGATCTTGCCACTGCACTCCAGCCTGGGCCACACAGCGAGACTCTGTCTCAAAAAAGAAATCAAATCAAATCAATCAATCAATCAATCTAGCTTATAACTCTTCAACATTTTAAAATTATTTTAACATTTTCATGGAAAATGCTAAATTCAATACCATTTCTATCTTAAAAGATGATTTTTTGTTTTTTGTTTCTGCCACCTTCTCTATTCCAAACTCCATGGCCTCACTGAAAACATTTATTACAAAGACAGAGAATCATAGGCTTTTAAAATCAGAATGGTTGTTTGAGATGTTGAGTTCATTGGTTGCCAGACTCTCAATGATGCAGATCATCTGGAGATCCTGTCAAATGCAAGCTTCCCAGGCCTCTCCTGGAAGTTCTGATTTAGTGAGTTTGAAATAAGTCTGGGAATTTGTGCTTTTAGCAATGCAAGTACCACAGATGATCCTTATCCTTAGGAAATTTTAGAAAATATGGAAACTTTGAGCCCAGCTCCATTTCTTCAGAAAGGAGGAGATGCATCCAAAGGTTACATGGCCAGGAAGTCAGCCCCGGATGTGAGACTCCTACTGCGGTATCCTGTGATTTCTCTCTCTCTTTTTCTAACTTCTTAGTGGCTTTGAATTATGATCAGAGTAGGAGTTCTATCTAGATGGTTTCAACAAAAACAAACAAACAAACTTGATAAAGATATGTTAAAAAAAAAGTAGAAAACACAGATTTTTCATTGACAACAGTCTATATTAAAACATGTTTTACGTATACATAGTGCACTGCTTACTTGCCTATGCTGCATTACATAATAATAAATTTAAAAATACATCTATATTCAAATACTAAGACATTTAGCTTAAACTCAGACTTCTGGAACCCTCAGTTCTTAGATCACCTATGAGTTTCCTGGGAGTGACTGTGTAGGAGTGACAATTGTAGCATAAAAAACATCAGGTTGAGAAGGAGCAGAATGGAGGTTCCTGATGTTCTACACTGCCACAAAGAGTTCCACTTTTATAAATTTTACATGCAAATCTTCAGCATACAATTCCATGTAAATAAAGAGTCCTGTGGCTAAAACCTGTCAGAGGCCATTGCATTACAGCTAAGTTCACCACACAGAGAGACATATTTCAATCTTCAGTATTAAGTAGAAAGTAATTTACCTTCTAGCAATTTGCAGGAGGGATATAATCATATCCTTCCAAAACCAGAACATTTCATATAGGATTTCTATATAAGGATAATACAAAATCAATACCAAAATATGCAGAGGAAGTCAATCTAATAATATAGGTTACATACTCATCACTCTATCTTACCCTACACATGCCCAGTACCCATTTCTTCCTGGAATTACATTTTGTGAATTTGCTGGGTAGAGAAGAATGATGAAGCAGGGCTATTAGATTATAACTATTTATTTAATTTGTGAAGCAGATCTCTATACTAATAGGTCCTATATAAAAATGAGTTTTCTAGAGAAAGTCCCTAATACAGCTTCACTCCAGTACAATAAAACTTAGTAATCACATTGGGGATGGGGGTTGGTAACTAGCATAATTAGCCTATACCCAACAGAAAGCCAAAACTCTACTCTTTAACCAAATAGTTTTTATAGCCGAAAATCAACTTTCTAAGAGATTGCATTTTTAGAACCTTAGACATATCAAAGATTTTAAAATAATTGCCTGGTATACCTACTTTGCATCACACTTCTTTTCTGTTTTCTTATTCTATTATTACTTTTTATCTTCTCCTCCCCATAAGTTCATCAAGACTTGCTGTCATTAACTTCAAGGATCATAACAAAAGTTCTGCAAGAGAAGATTGACAACGCTAATTATTGGCAACGGTTTTGGATTTCTAGTTTCCTTGTCAGATCTTGCAGTGCCATCTTAAATGGTTAGATATTTTTTCAGGCGTATGTGGTTTTCAAAATCAAACTAATTACTGTTGACTTGATTCTCTATGCAATACAAAGCTGAGTAATTTTTAAGGAGAACCTTGAGCAGAAATTCACATCAGGATGTCTGGTTGCAAAACAACTGAAAATGATTCTGGCTAAAAAGCGTCACCTCTTTTCACTACTGATAAGGTTTGACTCTGTGTCCCCACCCACCTTGCATTGTAATAATCCCTTCATGTTAAAGGTGGGACCAGGTGGAGATAGTTGAATCACAGAGGTGGTTTCCCCCATGCTGTTCTCATGAGTGAATGAATTCTCACGAAATCTGATGGTTTTATAAGGGTCTTCCTCCCTTCACTTGGCACTCATTCTCTCTCCTGCCGTCCCCAGAAGAGGTGCTTCTGCCATGACTGTAAGTTTCTTGAGGCCTCCCCAGCCATATGGAACTGTGAGCCAACTAAACCTTTTTTCTTTGTAAATTGCCCAGTCTCAGGTATTTCTTCATAGCAGCATGAGAATGGACTAATACAACTACTTTTCTCAACAAACCTTAGTTACTTAATGAGTGCTTACTATCAGTTACTTTTCACTTTATAAAATTTAAATTTGATATGTTAAATGTTATTGTTTCAATAATTCTTTCCTTATCCCTAGAATAGCAGGGAATAATTTCATTTGGATGAATGCATATGTTGCTTTTGAACTGGTCTACCTTAAATAAATTAAAATATTTCTCTGGAAGAAAGATGAACTATAAAATCCAGTACAGACTATAAAGCACAGTAGAGAGGAATTGACAGGGTTCCAATCAATGACTCTCTTTTACTATATGATGCTGCCTTCCCATTAGTAAGGGAAAGAGTAATTCCAAATTGGAGATGATTAGATTCACATGGGGACATGAAGAATGGAAGATGTATCAAGAGGTGGCGTGGCAGAGAAAGAGAGAACAACTGCTTGTTGTAGAATGTTTTCAGAGAATGACAAGCAGGTTGGTAGTAATATGGTTTTTGTTGAGGACTGTAATTAGAGATGGGTCTAGAAAGAAAAGTAAAGGTCAATTCTGGTGGGTTAGAATTAAGTCACAAAGGAAATTGTGGAAGAAATGTCCCACATCCTCACAGAATGGATGGTAATGTTAGAAACAGGCTCAAAAGTGGCCTGGAATCAAGAAGAGCTGGACAAAAAGAATGACCAACTAGGCCAGGCGTCGTGACTAACACCTTCTATCCCAGCACTTTGGGAGGCCAAGGCAGGCAGATCACTTGAGGTCAGGAATTCCATAACAGTCTGGCCAACATGGTGAAACCCTGTCTCTACTAAAAATACAAAAATTAGCTGGGCATGATGGCACATGCCTATAATCCTAGCTACTGGAGAGGTTGAGGAAGGAAGATTGCTTGAACATGGGAGGCAGAGGTTGCAGTGAGCAGATTGTGCTACTGCACTCCAACCTGCCCATCTCAAAAATTAAAAAAAAAAAAAAAAATTACCAACTAAATACCAAAAACAAACAAGCAAGACAGTGTCATTAGGAAGATGCAGGCACTCCAGAATTGCTATTGCTGGTTACTCATTGCTGGCCACTGAAGTACAACATTCCAGTGTATAATTTCTAAATGGCCTCAATCTGCATGGAAATAAAAGTCTAGAAGAAAGGCTTGTGCAGAACTTTGTTCCATTGTCCTCTACTGATGTGGCATTTCAAGATAAGTGTCTTCCCTCTGGTTTGTAAGGAGATGTGGTTCTTACCAGAAACTTATATGCAGGGGCCTTTGAAAACAGTATGCTGAGAATAGATAGGGCTCAAGGACAGTATCTCCAACTGAACTTTTAATGAACTCCCGTAGGCGCCAAGAAGGCAGGTAGATAAGAAAGAATATAGAAACAAGGTATTGAGTAGAAGGTTACATGTGGGAAAAGAAAGTTTGTTTTGCATTGCATTCTTTCTGCTGACGTGAGGTTTATGGAGTATAAATAAAGTGAGGCGGAGGCGCTGAGTGCGGCTGCCATGTTCTCTGGGTGTCTTTGTCTTTGTGTGTGTTCTTTCATTCTCCACCACCCCCGGTGCGGCCCCCAACACTTATACCTTCAAAGTACCAGCTAACTGAACTGCTGCTCTCAGCATCACCAACTTTAAAATATTGCCCAAAGACAGTCAAATAGCCAGGACCCAGGAGGTTGTTGAAGTATCTTGGTTGAATTGGATTTACTTAAACTTTCAAGGGATTATCTACATTTCCAGAAATACTCTTCTTCAATGATATTTTAGATTTTGATGTTCATTATCAATTTCTTTTTTTTTTTTTTTTTTTTTGAGATGGAGTCTTCACTCTGTCACCCAGGCTGGAGTGCAGTGGCGCGATCTCGGCTCACTGCAAGCTCTACCTCCCAGGTTCATGCCATTCTCCTGCCTCAGCCTCCTGAGAAACTGGGACTACAGACACCCACCACCATGCCCAGCTAATTGTTTCTGTATTTTTAGTGGAGACAGGGTTTCACCGTGTTAGCCAGGATGATCATTATCAATTTTGATCACCCTCTATGACTCAAGAGATGATATATTATTTAAACAGCAAACATTAGGCTCTACGTCTATGTCCTTACTTCTTCAGCTTCATTTCTTTTACCATAACATTGGTTTAGGAAACACAAACAAAAATGAACAGGTGAGGCATCATAGCTGAGTTTGAAGGCAGTTTTCACTTTGATAATTTAGATCAGTTATTTTAATTTCATGCATTAGAGAGAAATTTTCTACGCATGACCATCTTCCTGGTATAAACTATTTCAGTCATTGGTCAATTTTAGAAAAAATTAAGGGAAATATTACATTGATTGGTAGAATGTTTTAGTTTTGAATTATTCATTATTGTTTAAACTAATGTCTCCTGATAGAGGGTAAAAGCCATGTATTCAGATTGATGTCACCACATGTTAAAATCTCTAGATCTCTGATGTTTCACAATTAAGCCCTGATACTAAGTATGACATCACTCTTTGTAACTGGTTATGTATACCATTAAAATTATTTATAATGACATAATTTCCAATTTTTAAATATAAACTCACAGCTAACAATTTAGTCAATAAGACATTTATTTGCATTATTTCATTTAATAATCTTTACAACTATATTATAGAAAAATATCATTATTGTCTTCAGCTCAAAGATAAAGAAACTTAAGCTTGGTAATTTAAATAACTTACCCAAGATTGCACAGCAAATAAATCTTAGTTTCCTAGACTTTTTCAACTGTGCACCTGCAACAGGTACACATACATATGAAAAAGCTATAATAAAAAGCCTTTGTCAGTGCTATTTCAGACCCCAGACAACACTACTGGGGGATGGACTTGTTTAGGATATGTATTAATATCTCTATGCAATTTTTCTCATATATTTTACCACATGTTGACCTCTGCAATGGCCATGCTAAAAGAAGATACTTTGAGTAGCTTTGGTAAATTACTGAGTATTTATCCTACAATATAAATTGTTCTAACTAATTTTAAATAAATGAGGCCTGGTAGTTCAACACATGTTTCAAAATAATCTTATTAGCTTGGTTTGTGAGGCAAATCTTAGAGTACAGTCTAATTAAGCTGCCTTAGAACACAAAAACACATCTTCATTGCCATTGGAACTGCTGATTAGTGGCAAATCACTCTTTTCATAATGAACCTTGGGTTTCACTACAGGGCTGAGAGAATTTGAAAAGAGCTAATGGAAAACTCAGCCTGCTAATGTTCTCTAGTGCCTTTATTTATAACAAAATGTACAATTACATTCATTCGTATGTGAAGAAAAGAAATAGGCCTTTAAAGGCTTTATGAGGAGACTAATTCCTAACAAAAAGAGCATTAGCCATTTGATAATTTTTCAACTGGTTAACTATATTTTCCTGAGCTTATTAAAAACTTACTCTGAGCGTCTGGAGAAACCTAGAAAAAATATGTGCCAACCAAGGCTTCTTTTGTATCAACTAAAGTCACGATAAGTATCAAAAAAAAGAAAACTTATATACAATTTGTCTATTACTTGCCTAAAATTACCATTTACCCCAGGGTGTCTTCCCAACTTGCTGACTCCCATCCCTAAACAAATTTTTAGCATGTTACCCTTAACATATGGGATTTTAAAATTTATTTATAAATTATAGACATGTCCTATTCTATGGAAAATGTGCATTATAAACCATGTACAAATATGGAATTTTTAAAGGATGAGATAAACTTATTTTAAATCATTATTTATTTTATTTTTAATTATACCAAAAAAACCCACTTTGAGTTGTCGTGAGAAATAGCTTCTGGATGCTCAGATTTAAAGTGTCTGCCAATCAAGTATGCATTTATTATCATTAACTGGTGTACAAGACAATGCATACTCTTAGGATGAGGGTTTTTTTTTTTTTTTTTTCATTAACAATGTTTGGTAAATATCCCTGTTTCAATGTTCTTCTTAATAATTTCAACTTTTTTGCTGACATCTTGACACATACCATTAGGTCGTCATTCTTATTTCACAATATGACTGAGAAAGCAAGCACTTGTACACAGAGTAGAAGAAAGGTTTGCTTTACCATTTTTTTGTATTTTGCTTTTACTTTCATTGTTAGTATTATCTTACATCTGCAGCTTCCTTGCTGGAAGCTTCTTAAGCCACGTGTCCATTTGATAAGAGTGAATTTAGTTTAAACTAGATACTATAACCTGTAAATTCATGTTATCAGTCATACAAAGATAAATTCATTATTATAGGCAGAAAGAGAACAGGTGGGGGACAATTTTCCAACCTTTGGCATGATGACACACCCATCTTCCCTTAGGATGCCTTGCATACATGATGATTACTTTCTGACACAAGGATCTAGTGAGAGCACCAGTATCATCTATATTAATAAATAAAAAACAATAAATTGAAATAAATAAATATTAATAAATATTTTCTTATTGCTTTTAAAGATAAAGACTATGAATTAAATTTTCAATATTCTCTCTAAGATCCCAAGAATACCACTATGCCACATCTTAAAACTGAAAATGCGGGCCAGTTGGAGGAAGAGGAAGAGGAAGAGGAAGAGGAAGAGGAGGAGTAAGTGAAAAAGTTGTTTCCATAATCACAGCAGCAAAGCCAACTATGCGGCCTGAGCAGGATTTGTTAATGATGTGGCTGGATAATAATATTATTCAGATTCCCTGCCAGGTTCATCTGGCCACATGAGAGAGGTTTTCTTTTTTTTTCCCTTTACATTTATTTCAGCACAGTTTTAAATTGTCATTAATACCCAAATCATCTGCTGAAATACTTAAGGTTATTTTATGCACTGTGTACAGCACAAAGTTGATAAATATGAGTGAATAAACACTATGGCTAGATTTACCCAAACTATAGCAAGATCATGCCCTAAAATAGGCAAAGACTATTTTTACTTGGAATTCAAACAACCAGAAAGGACAGGTTTCCCCTACCCCTACCCCCACCCAATTTTAGAATACTTATCTTTAGACAAACCTGAGACCCAGGAGTGTTTGTCCAAGGTCATAGCTAGTGAGAAGTGAAGCTGGAATTTGGCCCGGGTAGTCTGGCTCCAAACTCTATATGGGTAACCACCATACTATAGAATAAGGATATATCTACTTCATAAAATACTTATGGGATAAAAACAATTAACATATGTATATAATATGCCTAATACAGTGCTTGGCTTACTGTAAATAATCTATATGTTGAAGTTTTCGTTATGGGAGAGTGAATGGAAAAGCATGCAGATTTTGCAGGCAAATGGGCCTGCATTTGGATTTTTGTTTGTTTGTTTCACTTAAAGTTCTGAGATACATGTGCAGAAGGTGCAGGTTTGTTACACAGGTAAACATGTGCCATGGTGGTTTGCTGCAGCTATCAACCCGTGGTCTGGGTACTAAGCCCCACATGCATTAGGTATTTATCCTGATGCTTTCCCTCCTGTCCCCTCTGCAGACAGGCTGCACTGTATGTTGTTCCTCTTCCTGTGTCCATGTGTTCTCATTGTTCACCTCCTACTTATAAGTGAGAACATGCAGTGTTTGGTTTTCTGTTCCTGTATTAGTTTGCTGAGGATGATGGCTTCCAGCTTCATCCATGTACCTGCAAAGGACATGATCTCATTCCTTTTTATGGCTGCATAGTATTCCATGGTGTATATGTACCACATTTTCTTTATCCAGTCTATCATTGGGTTGGTTCTATGTCTTTGCTGTTGTGAATAGTGCTGCAGGAAACATATGTGTGCATGTATCTTTACAATAGAATGATTTGTATTCTTTTGAGTATATACTCAGTAGTGGGACTACTGAATAAAATGGTATTTCTGCTTCTAGATCCTTGAGGAATTGCCACACTGGCTTTCACAATGGTTGAACTAATTTACATTCCCACCAACAGTGTAAAAGCATTCCTATTTCTCCACAGCCTCGCCAGCATCTGTTGTCTCTTGACTTTTTAATAATTGCCATTCTAACTGGTGCGAGATGGTATCTCAGTGTGGTTTTGATTTGCATTTCTCTGATAATCAGTGATGTTGAGCTTTTTCTCATGTTTGTTTGCCACATAAATGTCTTCTTTTGAGAAGTGACTGTTCATACCCTTTACCCACTTTTTGATGGGGTTTGTTTTTTTCTTGTAAATTTGTTTAAGTTCCTTGTAAATTCTGGATATTAGACCTTTGTCAGATGGGTAGATTGCAAAAATTTTCTCCCACTCTGTAGGTTGCTTGTTCACTCTGATGATAGTTTCGTTTGCTGTGCAGAAGCTCTTTAGTTTAATTAGATCCCATTTGTCAATTTTGGGTTTTGTTGCAGTTACTTTTGGCAATTTCATCATAAAATTTTTGCCCATACCTATGTTCTGAATGGTCTTGCCTAGATTTTCTTCTAGGGATTTTATGGTTTTGGGTTTCACATTTAAGTCTTTAATCCATCTTGAGTTAATTTTTGTATAAGGTTTAAGGAAGGGGTCCAGTTTCAGTTTTCTGTGTATGGCTAGCCAGTTTTCCCAGCACCATTTATTAAATAAGAAATCCTTTTCCCATTGCTTGTTTTTGTCAGGTTTGTTTAAAATCAGATGGTTGTAGATGTGTGGTCTTATTTCTGAGGTCTCTATTCTGTTCCATTGGTATGTATGTCCGTTTTGATACCAGTACCACGCTATTTTGGTTACTATAGCCTTGTAGTATGGTTTGAAGTCAGGTAGCATGATGCCTCCAGGTTTTTTTTTTTTTTTTTTTTTCCTTTTGCTTAGGGTTGTCTTGGCTATACAGGTCCTTTTTTGGTTCCGTATGAATTTTAAAGTAGTTTTTTGAATTCTGTAAAGAATGTCAATGGTAGTTTAATGGGAATAGCATTGAATCTATAAATTACTTTGAGCAGTATGGCCATTTTCATGATATTGATTCTTCCTATCCATAAGGATGGAATATTTTACATTTGTTTGTGTCCTCTCTCATTTCCTTGAGCAGTGATTTGTGGTTCTCCTTGAAAAGGTCCTTCACATCCCTTGTTAGCTGTATTCCTAGATATTTTATTCTCTTTGTAGCCATTGCAAATGGGAGTTCATTCATGATTTGGCTCTCTGCCTGTCTATTGTTGGTATATAGGAATGCTTGTGATTTTTGCACATTGATTTTGTATTCTGAGACTTTGCTGAAGTTGCTTACCAGCTTAAGGAGCATTTGGGCTGAGATGATGGGGTTTTCTAAATATAGGATCATGTTGTCTGCAGAGACAATTTTACTTCCTCTCTTCCTATTTGAATACCCTTATTTCTTTCTCTTGCCTGATTGCCCTGGCTGAGACTTCCAATACCATGTTGAACAGGAGTAATGAGAGAGGGCATCCTTGTCTTGTGCTGGTTTTTAATGGGAATACTTCTAGCTTTTGCCCATTCAGTATGATATTGGCTGTGGGTTTGTCATAAATAGCTCTTATTATTTTGAGATATGTTTCATCAATACCTAGTTTATTCAGAGTTTTTAACATGAAGGGATTTTAATTTTATCAAAGGCCTTTTCTGCATCTATTGAGATAATCGTGTGGTTTTTGTCATTGTTTCTGTTTATGTGGTGGATTATGTTTACTGATTTGCTTATGTTGAACCAGCCTTGCATCCCAGGGATGAAGCTGATTGATCATGGTGGATAAGTTTTTTAATATGCTGCTGGATTCAGTTTGCCAGTATGTTATTGAGGATTTTCACATCAATGTTCATCAGAGATATTAGCCTAAAGCTTTTTATTGGTGTTTTGTCTCTGCTAGGTTTTTGTATCAGGATGATGCTGGCCTCAGAAAAGGAGTTAGGGAGGAGTCTCTCCTTTTCAGTTGTTTGGAATAGTTTCAGAAGGAATATTACCAGCTGCTTTTTGTACCTCTGGTAGAATTTGGCTGTGAATCTGTTTGGTCCTGGTCTTTCTTTGGTTGGTAGGCTATTTATTACTGACTCAATTTCAGAATTGTTAATGGTCTATTTAAGGGTTTGACTTCTTCCTAGTTTAGTCTTGTGAGGGTGTATGTGTCCAGGAATTTATCCATTTCTTCTAGATTTTCTAGTTTATTTGTGCAGAGGTATTTATAGTATTCTCTGATGGTAGTTTGTATTTCTGTGGGGTCAGTGGTGATATCCCCTTTATCACTTTTTACTGTGTCTATTTGATTGTTCTCTCTTTTCTTCTTTATTAGTCTAGCTACTGGTCTATTTTATTAATTGTTTCCACTGGCTCCTGGATTCATTGATTTTTTTTTTTTGAAGAGTTTTTTGTGTTCTATCTCCTTCAGTTCTGCTCTGATCTTCATTATTTCTTATCTTCTGCTAGTTTTTGGATTTGTTTGCTCTTGCTTTTCTAGTTCTTTTAGCTGTGATGTTAGGGTGTCAATTTTACATTTTTCTAGCTTTCCAATATGGCTACTTAGTGCTATAAATTTCCCTCTTAACACTGCTTTAGCTGAGTGCCAGAGTTTCTGGTACATTGTCTATTTGTTCTCTTTGGTTTCAAAAACTTCTTGATTTCTGCCTTAATTTCATTATTTATCCAGGAGTCATTCAGGAGCAGGTTGTTTAATTTCTATGTAGTTGTGTGGTTTTGAGTGAGTTTCTTTATCTTGAGTTCTAATTTGATTGCACTGTGGTCTGAGAGATTCTTTGTTATGATTTCAGCTCTTTTGCATTTGCTGAGGAGTGTTTTACTTCCAATTAAGTGGTTGACTTTAAAGTAAGTGCAATGTGGCACTGAGAAGAATGTATATTCGTTGGTTTTGGGTGAAGAGTTTTGTAGATGTCTATTAGGTCCACTTGATCCAGAGCTGAGTTCAAGTCCTGAATATCTTTGTTAATTTTCTGTCTTGTTGATCTGTCTAATATTGACAGTGGGATGTTAAAGTCCCCCACTGTTTTTTGTTGTTGTTGTTGTTTGTTTGTTTGTTTGTTTTTGAGACACATTCTCACTCTGCTGCTCAGGCTGGAGTGCAGTGGCATGATCTCTGCTCACTACAATCTCTGCCTCCTGGGTTCAAGCAATTCTCCTGCCTCAGCCTCCTGAGTAGCTAGGATTACAGGTTTGCACCACCATACTAGGCTAATTTTTGTATTTTTAGTAGAGACAAGGTTTCACCATGTTGGCCAGGCTGGTCTCAAACTTCTGACCTCATGATCCACCTGCCTCAGCCTCCCAAAGTGCTGGAATTATAGGCATAAGACACTGTGCCCAGCCCAAAGTCCCCCACTATTCTTACGTGGGAGTAAAAGTGTCTTTGTAGGTCTCCAGGAACTTGTTTTATGAATCTGGATGCTCCTGTATTGGGTGCATATATATTTAGAATAGTTAGTTCTTCCTGTTGAATTGATCCCTTTACCATTATGTAATCCCCTTCTTTGTCCTTTTTGATCTTTGTTGGTTTAAAATCTGTCCTGTCAGAAACTAGGATTGCAATCCTTGCTTTTTTCTGCTTTCTATTTGCTTGGTAAATTTTTCTTCATCACTTTATTTTGAACCTATGTGTGTCTTTGCATGTGAGATGAATCTCTTGAATACAGCACACCTATGGGTCTTGACTCTTTATCCAATTTGCCTGTCTGTGTCTTTTAATTGGGGCATTTAACTCATTTAAAATAGGCCTGTATTTGAAGCTAGCTCCGCCACTTAGTATATGTCTGACTTCGTAGAAATTCCTTAGTCCATCTCTTCTGCAACACAGGGATAATAACTCCTGTATGCTGAGTTGGGGAAAGTTTAAAATAAGGTAAAATATAAGCAATGCCTTGTAAGTATAAAAATTATACATATTATTATCACTATTATTGAAAGCTGACATAATTCAAACACATTTTTATTGGCTTTTTACATAGATGATATTTTTGAATTATATTCATCACTTAAAATCATGAATTTGTTTTTCAAAAAGCAGTAATTTCATCGCATGTTTTAAAATCAGTTCAGACTTTGTAAGTTTGGCATGATAGAACTCATGCTCATAATGGCAATCTCTCAGATACTAAAAAGCCACAAGTAAATTTTGAGCTATCAAAAAAGTATCTTTATTCATTTATTCAATATATGTTAAGTGTCACTGTGTGTACCAGGCACTATTCTGGGCTCTGTCTGAGTATACAGCATTGAACCACAAACTAAGATTCCCAAGCAGGTAGTAAATGGCAGAGCTAGCTCCACATACAGGCCCATTTGACTGCAAGATTTTGGCAGGCCCATTTGACTGCATACTTTTCCATTCTTTAATGAAAACTTCAATGTATAGATTATCTAGAGTAAGCCAAGCATTGTACTGGGCACCTTATATACATATGCTAATTGTTTTAATCCTATAATTATCTTATGAAGTAGGTACTATATCTACTTCTGTATCCATAAGATTTGAACTCTCATGGAGTTTAAAATCTACTGGAGGGAAAGAGACTATAAACAAAATAAATAAGTAAAATATATAGTATATTGGAAAGTGATGAATGGCAGTGGGGAAACTAAAATGAGGAAGAGGAATAAGGTTATTGACATTTTAAAAAGGGTTATTAGGAAATCTTTCTCTGTGAAGTTAATATTTGAATAGCAATCTGAAGTGGAGAAAGCAGGTCTGATCAGATGTAATGGTGGAATCTTGAGGTGGTCAGAGTGACTGGAGCAAAGTGATTAAGGGAACATACTGAGAGATGAAGACAGGTGCAAGCCATTGTACATCACTGAGGATTCAGGTTTTTAATTCACATTAAATGGGGGGTGCCTTGGCCAGCTCTGAGTAGGAAGTCACATAATCTAACTTTAACAAAATCACTCTGGTAGCTGTGATGAGACTAAAAACATTAGGGAGACTATGTAGAAGGATTCTGCAATCATCTAAAAGACAGATGATGAGGTTTTGACCCACCATTTGGTAGCAGAGGAGGTTGTGAAAACAACCCAAGGTGGAATGTGTTAGAGTCCATGAAATTCACTGATGAATTGGTGTGAAATGTGAGAAGACAAAACTGGCAGGAGCAGATTCTGGGGGAAGGTCAAAATCTCAGTTTTGGACATGTTACGTTTGAGGTGCCTGTTAGAATCCAAGGAAGTATGTCGATTTGGCAGTTGGTTATGTATTTGGAGTGGTCCCAGTGGAGTTATAAATATGTTAAATATAGTTCAGTGTTACATATATTTCATTTTGAGCCTATGCAAATTGTCCACCAGGTCAGATTAATATATAGCAAAGCAACTCTTTTTTAAATAGAACAGTAAATTAAATAGATCACTTTGCTCCTCAGTCAATTTGATTAAATGATGAGGCTAACAACAGAAAGCCTACAAAAACATCTGAGTGTCACCATTTATGTATTAAATTAAACCAACATTTGAGAATAAAATTATCACATTTTATTTTGCTTGTTTGGTGCCCTTAAAACAAGTAAAAGTGAAACTAGAGAGTGTGACTTCAGAATAATGACACTGACAAGTCAAACAAATGCTGAAGAAAAACCTTTCAATACAGGTAAAATTTGAAAAATCCATCAGAAGCAATAAAACTCGGTTAATAGTTTGATTAACATTTAGCAGATTAATAATATGTTAACTGACGCACCAAAATGAAGTCTATTTCAGTATCTTGTGTGTATATGAGCATGTAAGAATATGTGTGTGTACAAACTAACATATTCAAGGTGCCATTCTCAAAGCAGAAGATTTCATCATACTATTGCAGTGGTCACATTCCATGTAATTCATTTAAATCCAATAAGTGTATATTAGCCCCCATTTATGTATATCTCTAGTCATATTTCTAGTTACTAGAACGCAGCTCCTTTAGTCAATTCCACATACCATAATTCCACTCATTTTTCAGAGTCCTTTCCCTTCATGAATTCTTTCTAAAACTTTCTAAATTTACATGATATCCTCCAACTCTTCCTAACCTTTGAACTTTTTGAAATACTGTATTCAGAGTACCTAGAAAACTGATTGGCAGTAAGCACTCAGAAAATATTTATTGAAAAAATGGGTAAATAAATAAATTAAAAAACAAAGTGTACTCTATCCTCTGGTTTGCAATTAATAATGGACAATTTTGCATTAAACCTTCTGAGAAGTTGTACAGTGAGGATATCCATTTAACTTTGTCTTTACTAAGCTTATTTGACCTCCTTATTTTTTTCTCTCTTAACCTACTTACTTAGAACTCTTTCTGGGAAACATGCTTTGGGTAATGCAAACTTAGGGAGATGGGCTACTGATGCACTACAAAAAAATCATACTTTAAAAATATTGGCGACTTTATAATTTTTTTCCTATACTAGTTTTATTTTGGAAGAATGCAATGGTATCTTATTGTGCTTTCTTTTTTTTTTTTTTTTTTTTTTTTTGGGAGACAGAATCTTTCCCAGGCTGGATTGCAGTGGCGTGATCACAGGTCACTGCAACCTTGACCTCCTGGGCTCAAGCTATCCTCCCGCCTCACCCTTCCAAGTAGTTGGGACCACAGACGCTCACCACCATGCTAACTTTTTTATTATTTGTAGAGACAAGGTCATGCTATGTTGCCAGACTGGTCTTGAACTCCTGAGCTCAAGCATTCTCTTGTCTCAGCCTTCCAAAGTGCTGGAAATATAGGCATGAGTCACCACACCCAGCACTTTGTAATTCTAAAGTTCAATCAAAGAGTGATGGCCTAGGTTTTGTGTTACAGTCTATATCATCACAAAAATATTTATAATTTCTAAACATCTGTGCCTCCTTTATGCACATCATGCATTAGTGGTGTAAGATAAGAAGACAATATGCATTTTTCTGTACTGTGTTAGAGGTAAATTCCTTGTGTGATAAATCAGCAGTCATTAGAAGTGATTAAAGGAAGCTAAATTGGAATCGATTTGGAGTTATATAACCAAAGCAAGACAATCACTACAAGCGCTCATTCAATTATGTCTACAGTGTAAAAGCAGCAGAAATTGAAGATGTCTTAAGATAACTGTAACTCATTAGTTTTAGCTTTTGCTAAGTAGTCAAACTGAAAGTTTGAATTGCTCTGTTCTATAATTGAAGAAAAATTGGTGGGGGGGGAGGAAAAGAAAAAGAAAGAAATAGAAATAAGATAGAAGACTTGCCCCTCTTTTCATGTCATTATTCCTATAGAGTAGAGGTCAGCACACCTTTTCTTGAAAAGACCAGACAGTAAATATTTGAAGTTTTGTGAATCATATGGTCTTTGCTGCAGCTCTGCCATTGTAGCACAGAAACACTGAAGAATGGACATGACTGTGTTCTTATACTATGTTATCTATGAAAACAGGCAGCTAGGTAGATTTGGTCTAAGAGGAATAGTTTGCAGTCCCCTGCTGTAGAGGACAAAAGCTCCCCAAGCTACAGCACTAATTAGTCATCTGTGACAGAGCATGATGTATCCTCTAGTACTTCAGGATTTAAGAGGTTCCTCAAAGTCAAATCCTTTCTTACATTTGGTCAACCTTAGTGCTTTACATTCTCATTATGGTATCATTATTTTAGCCACTTGCTTGGTTTAACACATTTCCACACTAAATCTCTTCTGGAGCACAGAACAGATTAACATACAGTAGCTCATTCATTTATTCACTCCTGTCAGAGAGATCATTAGTAGATGGCCTACAGATAAATTTTATCTGGGGAGTTGTGGAAAGGGTGAGCCTGAGAAAGTGTAGCTGAGGGGCATCTAGGCCTTTTGTGAAATTTCGGGCTTGTTGGAAAAGAACCAGGTGAGAGAAAGGGACACAAATAAAGTCAAACCAGAGCTTGCCAAAATTAGACCTCACTGCTTCAGTTTTCCTAAGACTGTCTTTGGTAGGTCAGCAGAATTTAATTTGACCTTAATTCTGTTTCTGTAAACAGAGATATGGAATGTTGTTTGTGAAGTATGTTTGGGGAGGTAGGAGAGGAGACAAGTGGAGAGTAAGGATTTATGCCCTACTTTTGACATTTGCAGATCTTTTTTCTTATTCTCTTATATATGGAAGACACTAAATAAGTGCTTCATGCATTGAATTACCTCACCCCACTTCTGAAGAGAGGAAAAGTTATCCAGTTCTGTTTTAGCCTGTCCTCTCTTAATCTATTCCTATATTACTACTTTCTTTTTAACTTTTGCTCCTTCATCCTAATGACCAAAGTGGCAGAAGATGGGGAAAATGAGGGAGAAAAAAGCAATAGGATATGCTTAGGTATGAGGGACCAACAGACAAGAACAAGAAATAGGACAATTTTGACTTTCCCCCTTTCTAATCACAATTTCTCCCATGACAGGAAAACATAATGACTTTAATCTACAGAAATAAGCACTATGTTTACTTTAAAATATCTTAGCAAGCATTGGGAAATATTATTATTTAATTCCAAGAAAAGAAACACACATTCCAATAAATACTTAGAAGGATTAATTTTTCATGTAATTTTAATAAGTATAAAAGGGTATGAAAAGCTGTCTATGGTTTACTGTGGATAGATTTCAACTTCTCAATCTTTAATAAAAGTCATCGTTATGCAACTGAATTTGTAAATTCTCTGTTAAAAGATGCTTTTTGTGATCAAAGTAAATGAAATACAGACCCCATGAACCACGTATGTTCCTAAGTGCAAGTTTCTGGTATAAAATTTATATTGTAGCACTCCAAATTCATCTTACCTGATGAGTAAAAACATAAAGTTAATAAAATATCTTGTAAGAAAATAAGTCACTTATTTTTAAAATGAACTAATTTTATGGAACATAATCATATGTTTATAAATGCTTGGGATATGAATGTCTTTGCCCAACATTTAATATAGAAAATGCATTACAGTGAATATGAGTGTTATTTGCAATATAAATGAAACATGAAATGTGAATCAGGAATGCCAACAAAAATATGATGCATAATTCTCCCATTTTGCTAGTTTCAAGTTTCTTGCATGGCCTCTAAGCTACAACACTTAGAACTAGAAACAATATAATGCAGACCTGAAAATTAATAAATGCAGATTTTCATCGTTAAGTACAAATCCCTTTTCACATGCTTACATATGTTTTCATTTTATTTTTAATGTTTTTCTCCAGAATGAATTTTGGACTTTCCCCTCCCCATTTTCACACGGCTTAACACTTAATGATGAGCTAAAAGAATTTATGTACTAAATACAATAACAGACCCGAGTTAATGATCCTGTGATGCTCTTAACCTGTCTGATGTGATCTGAAGAAGTGTATTTTCACTTGTTGCACACTTATGCTCTAGCAGCTCAGACAGTAGCACCACAGAACTTTTAATATGAGGGACTTAGTCTTCTCTTCAATTGGCTATGAACTTATAAGTGGATAGAAGTGACTTAAAGAAGTCATTTCATGCTTTCTTTGGCATAATGACACATAATCATCAGATGAATCCTCAAGAAAGCTCTTCGAGAAAACAGTATATATATATTTTGGTTTTAAATATATATATATATTTAAAGCCAAAAAAAGAGAGAGGTAATACTAAACAACCTTGTAAAATCTATTGCATCTTCTAATCTGATCTCACTAGCCAGACCCCAGGAGCCTCAACAAACAGGCCATGAACATAATTCTCTAATGACCTGATTCACCATTGCCAGCAAAGGTGACATTGAACTCAGACAGCATTTCCATATCCTAACACCAGTAATAAAATAAATCCCTTTCTCTTCTGCAGTGATCTATTTCAGTGTGTAATATGGTTTCATTAGTATCAGGCTTTGAGCATTTTCATTCTCATAACACATGTATTTCTCATAGTGTTCACCTAGTTTTTGCTCAGTCCTCTCAATATTCTAAAGTCTGTCTCAAATCCACCTTTATTCCGAGATAGTGCTACCCTGAAGTAGGTTTCCATTTCTCAATCTTCTAGAACACCTATTATAACAGATACTTTGGTATTTTTAAAATATTATGTATTTAATCTAAACATTTCACCAGTATAAATCTTATTTTTCTAAGTAATGGAAATTGCATTTAAGTTTCTATCTTGAAACATATATGCATTTGGAAGTAGATTATTTAATGATTACAGCATGATGTTTCAAACAGGCATTTTGAAAGGTGAATGGAGGAGGAAATGTTTATAACAGTGGTTTTTGTTTCAATTCCTTTGTAAGTGTTTGACAAAAAATAGATCCAGGTTGATTGATAGAATGGAGAATATCACTATAATTAGAGAAAGTTGTTCAAAAAGAAAAATGCTGAAAAATTTCAGAACAACTTTTTCTTTCAGTTCATCTGTCCCTACAAATGTTAGAGGTTTTGTTTTCCTTTCTTGCTCTTGTGCTTGATTTGTATATATTTTCAATCTTTGTTATTTAACATATAGACATTTTGAACATTATTTATGTTGATAACTTTGTAAAGAGAGTTAGATTTATGTTGAACTTAAACCAAACTTCTAAGTATTACTTTCATGTTTTTACTCTAAATTTCTACTGACTAAAGACTAACCATTAACTTTTTAATGATGCATCCATCTCTATTACGGACAGAAATATTTGCAAGAGCAATGTTTTCATAGATACTCCCATCAAAATACAAAAGAATCAATGGCTTGACCTCTCAGGTTTCCAATTTATAGATTCTCGGAACAAAGTCTTCCTACTCTTCCTAGGAATACTTAAACTTAATGTGTGCTCTTAAGGTTATTCAAACTCAAGTCCAGATTTACAAAGATAATCTACTTACAAAGAATTGACCTCACAAAGGTTGCCATTCCTAATATTCAGAAGCAAATTCTTTCCTGGAAATAAGCATGTGCTTTTCACCAGAGAGAAAAATAAAAAGTAAAATTGGTGTCAGTCATTCATCTTGTCATTCTTTCATTCAGCATTTGTGAAACATTCATGTTTTTCACCCAAACGGTATAAGTGTACTTAGCCAGATTTTGTAATCTACGTAAAGAGCTAGAATGCCACATCTGACATCGAAAGGCTTCCCATTTAAAGTATGAAATTTGGTTCATTGATTTTCAAATATTTATTATGAATCTACTCAATTCAACACTTTTCAGATGTGTTAAGGATGCAAATTTGAATCAGAGGAACCTGATTTTGCCCTCTCTGAATTTAAAGTTCATTGTAGAGGATGTACACTAAAACCTGAAGGACAAAAAGTAACTAATCATGCAGGGATATTGGGGCAGAACATTGCTAGCAAGAGTCTGGCTCTAAGGTAGAAATGAGCTCTGTATATTTGACCCAAAAAATGAGTATGGCTTAAACATAGAAAACAATAAAAATATATTTCTGTTCAGATTGTAGTGGGTGAAACAAAAGAGGTGGAAGATAGAATTTTGTGACAAGAAAACTTTCCTAGACAAAATTTCATAAAGGGGAAACTCATTAAATGAAAGGTGAATAGAAGTTCATAGGGTAACAGAAGGGAAAGGGAATTTGGATGGGCACTGATGGACCCAGGAAGAGATATGAGACAGGAGATGCATTTTAGGAAATGCGCGTTGGCCTGTATAGCTAGAGCATAGAGTGGTGACAAGTGCAGCAGAGCACAGTGGCAAAGGAGGAGAGGCAGGCGTGTCAGTGAGGATTGCTAATGGCTGCAAACAAGAATGCAAACAACAGAAGCTTAAATAATTAAGAATTTACTTTTCTAAGAAGAAGTTTTGTGGTAAGCAGTTATTGACTCTGATCAGTAGCTTAATTATATCAAGAATAAAAGCCATTCTCGAGGTCTTCCACCCATGGGATCATCTCCAGGCCTTCCCCTCATGGGATCAGCATGGCTGTAGCAGCTCCAATCATGTCATCCTAACCCCATGGTAAATGTAGGAAGTAAGGGGTTGAGGGGCACAGAAAAGAACCTTTACTCTTACAGCATTTTTCTTATCAGCGATAAAAATTCTCTTCCAGAAACTCTCCAGAAAACTTCTTCTTCTTTTACCTGGATAACATGCCACCTCAGATGAAGAATCTAGATTTCCTAAGATCAAGGAAAGTTGTTCTGATAAGTCAAGGTTTTCTTAGCTAGGAAAAAGGAGGGGTAATAAGCATCATCCTGGCACTGATAGTGTCTGCCAGAGCAGGAGCTGATGATGGAGGGCCTTGGAATTTTGTGTGCTGTGATAGGCTTCCCCCTATGGGCAATGGGCCTCTGGTTGAAACCTTAGCTAACAATCACTTAATGATAGTCACATTTTTGTGTTCCTTTATATTTCCTAATTAAAACATTTTTGCTGCCATTTGTACATGACTTTACTTCTTCCCCACCTTGCCCTTCCTCTTTCTGTGGATTTTATAGTTAAAATCAATATAACTTTAATTATATTATTGTTTTATAAGCTAGTACATTTGAATCTAATAAACAAAATCCACCAGAATTGAATTCCTTGTAAGAAGTTTCATAATATAGCTTTAGTCTATTAGGATAGACTTTTCTCTTGGGTCACAAATCTAGACATAAATATCATTTCTATTACCTTATTAATCATTATATAAACCATGAGTCATATATATTAATTTTACTTTGGTAGGATCACTCTGGTAGGATAATGTGGAAAGCATGAAGATTGATCTCTTATTTTGCTTTCACAAGCAAAATAGTTAATGACCTATATTTTTTACTCAACTAAGAAAAAATACAAAACTAACAAGTTCATTGATGATGAAAATACTTTCCCACATTTTATTAGCTTTGCTTTTTTATGCTACATTAAATGGAATTAAATAAATTCCCATCTGCTTAAAAAGTTCCTTCCATTTATGCTATAGGCAATTTAGTTTGATGTTTGCTACTTCCACCCTAAGAAAGAAAAAAGTTAATAAATTCTTATTATAAGGAACCATCTACTAATGAATGCATTGTCCATCTGTTATTTGTAACAGTATTTTATTGAAGCATGGACTATAGAATAACATCATGCTTAGTAGCCAAGAGCTGTTATAAATTTGCCAATTAGGGGTTGAATCATGCCCAGGATGAAGTTCTAGCTTGTGGCAGCAACTATAGGAAATGGCTTTGCAATAGTGGGAGAGCAGTAATTGGTCAATTTAGTCCTTTGACGATCCAGATTCTACCAAGGATTTCTAGAATCTCCTTTAGTAATTCCTCACTCACAACCCCGTGTTACTAGGGATTTCTTAACTTTCTCAGCTTGAGGACTTTTCTCTCAGAAACTTATGTGTTGTTCATTTTGCATCATGTTCATTTAGTATCTATGGTGAGGAAACACAGAATGATAAGAAATTAACATATATCTAGAAATATTTAAAAATGTATTTGCTGACTGGGTTAAATGTAATGGTTTGATCATAGGTAATTACATCCTTTCCCTCCCAAACACCGCAAAAATAAATTAAGAATAGAAAATTCCTTAATTAATGAGGACAAAGAGAAAAACAGAAAATGTAACATCAGAAAAAATCCTTACAGTAATATTTTAGAAAGTGGAATAAGATGGAGGAGAGGTAACAGACATAGTGGAGCAGAAAATGACAAAACCTGATTGATCATACAGACGGGCTTCTAATGGCAAGTGGGCTTTTTTACGTCACAAATCCCCTGAGAGTCTCTGATTGTGGGGAAGCAGGTTACCTGGAAAGCAGAAGTCGGTTTAAGACTGAACACTCAGAGACTGTTTGAGAGTCTCTTTACCCCTCCACAAATACACACTAAGAGAAAAGAAAAGTCTAGTCTCTGGAGAAGTTGATTCAGGAAGCAGTGAACACCAAGAAACTGGTTTAGGGTAAAACAAGGTGATTAAATTGTTCTACACACGTCCATTATACTACCCACAGCCCTTTCCTCTGCTCTGTTTCAAGAATACTTATTGCCATATTTAACTTTTGCCTGAAGAAAATTGGTGGATAGTCTGTGTAAAAATTGTTTTTGAAAGGCCCCAGATATAGACCTCTAGAGATTTAGGAGTTGCTTGAGATGTGTAGGAGTTCACTCTAAGTGAAGTCAACCGGTTGGACCTTGTCCCACACCTCAAGCATCTCCCCCACCACCCAGAGCTTCTAATAAGTGTTTTGTACTTTGATTGTGTATACAGATGTTTCTTGAAGAGGTAATGTATGTGATACGAAATCCTTTCTCATTACAAAGAGTGACTAAAATGTTTATGAAAATGGGACCCAATTAAAACATATGAACAGCTCAAATAATATCACATACATAAAACAAGAAGAGGGAACCATTTTTAAAAAGCAATCAGAGATAAAGGGGCACTGCAAAATAAAGTAAATTACAGTAAAAAAGAAATCATTAGAAGTCAGGAAAATCTATAAAGTATGTGGAAAATAAGAATAAAGAAATAATAAAAATAGATTAGGTGGTTCAACATCCAACAAGTACAATTTTAGAGAGAGAAAGAGAGTATAAAAAAAGGAGAGAAAATGATCAACATGTGATCAAAAATATCTCCAAAATGTAAGGGCTTATCTTTTTAAGTTAAAAGATCCCATTGAATTTCCAGAAAAAATTAATGAAATAATATAGTATTCAAAGGCATATTATTATGAAGTTTCAGAAGACCTGGGTTTAACGGCAGATTTTTTTTAAAAACTCAAAACATAACTATTAGACTAGTAACATGAAAAACCAAAAGATAGTATAACAATAGTATTAAAAATTCTGATGAAAAATTACTTTCAGCCTATAATTTTATACCCAAGCAAGGTATAGTATCACTGAAATGTGAGGATTGAATAAAGACACTTTCAGATCTGCAATAATTCACAAAAACGTGCCTCCTATTACTCTTTCCTTGGAAGCTACCACAATATATAATTCATGAAAAATGAAGTAGTAAATCAAGAAAAAGGGAGACAGGGGATTTGAGAAACATTGTCTTCTATATGAGAGAGGACAAAAGGGACATTCCAGCATGACTACTGTGACTTAAGTCTAAAAACCTAATAGTCTAGATTGAAGCAAGAAATAAAGATCTGTCAGAGTCAGATCTTCAATTAGAACAAGAAAACAAAACAAAAATGGAACACCAGGGGATTGATAGATGATTTGAAGTATTTGAGCCTTTGGAGTAGTGTTGCCTAATGTTTGACATATCTGTGAGAACATTTTCAAAAAAGAATCAGTGAAAAATAGGTAAGCAGATTTTAAAATAACGAAGTAGTTATTACCTTAATATAAAAAGTGATGTAATAATAAAAACTTAATAAATATGCACTATTATTTCAGCAGTACATAATATTTACGCATAAAAATGATGTAAAGGTTGGCTAACACTTTGGCACAGATGAGAGAAAGGAACAGTGAGGTTAGTTAAGAGAACAAAAATCCCGATTATCCTCAATACCCCCAAACACTTCCAGTTTTCTTAACATCCCTATGTTTAGCACAGTAGTTCCATCTTCAACTTTGTTCAGATACCCTTTATTAAATCTCTACAGTTCTGCTGGGAATTTGGTCTAGTACACAAACAAAGGAAGGATTCTGGATGTCCTACCAGTTTATCTTTTTTTAATTAATTAATTATTTTTAAATTGACAAATACAAAGTATAAATATATATACAACATATATATATACACAACATAAATATATATACAACAAATATATATTTACAACATGATGCTTTGAGATATGCATACATTGCAGAATGGCTACATTGATCTAATTAACATAAGCATTAACTTTCTTTTTTAAGCGAAAGCAAGTTTATTAGAGAAGTGAAGAAACAAAAGATTGGCTACTCCATAGACAGAGTGACCTAACATTAACTTATATATCTTTTTTTTATGGTAAGAACACTTAAAATCTTTTCTTTTACCGATTTTCCAAGAATACAGCACATTGTTATTAACTATAGTCACCGTGTTGCATAAAAGAGCTTTTTGGCCAGCATCTTCCCAACCACCCTAAAACCCATCCCCTGGTAACCACCATTCTACTTTCTGCTTCTTAAACAGTTTAACTTTTTAAGATTCCACATGTAAGTGAGATCATGTGGTATTTGGCCTTCTGTGTCTGGCTTATTTCACTTAACATAGTATCCTCTAGATTCATACATCTTGTCAAAACAGGATTTCCTTGATTTTTAAGGTTGAACAGTATTTTATTCTGTATATATACCATATTTTCTTCATTCATTCATTTCTTAATAGACACTTTTAGTTTGATTCCTTACCTTGGCTATTGTGAATAATGCTGCAAAGAACATGACAGTGTAGCTATACATAGTGATTTAGTTTCCTTTTTGATTCATGATTTAATTTCATGTATACCCAGTAGTGGGATTGCTGGATCATATGGTTGTTCTATTTTTAGTTTTTAAAGGAACCTTCATATTGCTTTCCATAGTGGCTGAAGTAATTTCAGTTACATAGTCTGGTGTACATAGTCTCACCAACACTGTGAGAGTCACCTATTCTCCACATTCTCACCAGTACTAGTTATATTTTGTCTATTTGATAGTAGCCATTCTAACAAGTGAGAGGTGATATCTCATTGTAGTTTTAGTCTGCATTTTCTTGATGATTAGTGATGTTGAGCATTTATTCTTATTCATGTTAGCCAATTGGATGTCCTCTTTAGAAAAACTTCTTCTCGTCCTTTGCCCATTCTTAAATCAGGCCATTTGTCTTCCTTATATTATTTCAGTTTTTTATATGTCTTGGATATTAACTCCTTATCAGATGCATGGTTTGTATATATTTTCTTCCATTTCATAGGTTATCTTTTTCTCTGTTGCTTGTTCCCTTTGCCATGCAGAAACTTTTTAACTTCATGTAATCCCATGTGTCTGTTTTTGCCTATAGTTTAGAGGTCACATCCAAAAAATTATTGCTCAGACCAATAATTTTGTGGAGTTTTGCCCATATGCTTTTATCCAGTAGTTGTACAGTTTCAGGTCTTATCTTTAAGTCTTTAAACCATTTTTACATGATCTTTGTATATGGTGTGAGATGATGGTCTAATTTCATTCTTCTGCATGTGGATATCCAATTGTCTCAGCATCATTTATTGAAGAGACTGTCCTTTCCCTATTGTATGTTCTTGGCTCCTTTGTTGAAAAGTCAATTGACTGTAATTTCTTGGGTTTGTTTCTGGGCTCTCTATTCTGTTCCATTGGTCTATGTGTCTGTTTTTAATGCTAATACTATGATCTTTTGATTACTACAGCTTTGTAGGATATTTTGAAGTGAGATATTGTGATGCTTCAATCTTTATTCTTTTTGCTGAAGATTATTTTGATTGTGCAAGGTTTTTGTGGTTCCATAAAAATTTTTGTAATTGTTTTTTCTATTTATGTGAAAAATGTCATTGTAATTTTGATAGAGTTTGCATTGAATCTATAGATTGCTTTTGGTAGTATGCACATTTTAACAATAATAATTCTTCTAATCTGTGAACATGGTATATCTTTGCATTTATTTAACTTCTTCAATTTCTTTCATTGTCTTATAGTTTTCAGTTTATATATTTTTCACCTCTTTGGCTAAATTTATACCTAGGTGTTTGTGTGTGTGTGTGTGCATGTGTGTTCATGCATGTGTAGCTACTATAAAGGGGATTGTTTTCATGATTTACTTTTTAGATAGTTTATTGCTAGTGTATAGAAGTGCTACTGATTTTTCATGTTAATTTTGCATCCTGCAACTTTAATGAATTCTTTTATTAGTTCGAAGAGCTTTTTGGTGGAGTCTTTAGGATTTTCTATATATCAGATTATTTCACATGCAAACAGGGGCAATTTAACTTCTTTCTTTCTAATTTGGATACATTTCATTTATTTCTCTTGTCTAATTGCTCTGGCTACAACTTCCAGTACTATGTTGAATAGAAATGGGAAGGGTGGACATCCTTGTCTTGTTCCTGATCTTAGAAGAAAAGTTTTCAACTTTTTACCATTGAGTATCATGTTAGCTGTGGGCTTTTCATATATGGCTTTTATTGCATTGAGGTACATTTCTTCTATAGCTCATTTGTTAGAGCTTTTAATCATAAAAGGATGTTGAATTTTGTTAAATTTTTTTCTGCATTTATTGGGATGATTTTTTTTTTGCCCTTTATTTGTTAATGTGGCATCACATTTATAGATTTCCATAAGCTAAACAATCCTTGCATCCCAGGGATAAGTCCCACTTGATTATCATGAACTGTCTTTTTAATGTGCTCTTGAATTTTGTTTACTAGTATTTTGTTGAGAATTTTTGCATCAATGTTCCTCAAGGATATTGCCTGTAATTTCTTTTCCTGTGGTGTCCTTGTCTGCCTTTGATAATAGGATAATACTGGCTTTGTAAAATAAGTTTGAAAGTATTCTCTCTAATTTTGGGGAAAAATTAAGAATATTTGGTGGTAATTCTTTAAATGTTTGGTAGAATTTAACAGTTAAGCCATCATTTTCTGGGCTTTTCTTTAATGGGAGCCATTGTACCAGTTATTCAATATTCTTACTCATTATTAGTCTGTGCAGATTTTCTACTTCTTCATAGTTTAGTCTTGGTCAATTGAATTTACCTAGAAATTTATCCATTTTTTCTAGGTTATCTAATTTGTTGGCATGTAATTGTTCCTAATAGGCTCATGATTCCTTCTGTGGTATCAGTTGCAATGTCTTCTTTATTTATGTGAGTCTTTTCTCTGTTTTGTAGGTCTATTGTTCTTTTATTTCTCTCTTGCTGCTGTAAAAAAAAGGTAAAAGTTGATCAATTTTGTTTACCTTTTTAGAAAAAACAACTCTTAGTTTTGTGGATCTTTTCTATTGTTTATCTAGTCTCTGTTTAATTTATTTCTACTCTGATCCTTGCTGTTTCCTTCCTCTTACTAACTTTTTGGGCTAAGTTTGTTCTTTTTCTAGTTCCTTAAGATATGTTAGGTTGTTTATCAGAAATCTTTCTTCTTTTGGATGTAATTCCTTACTGCTATAAAGTTTTCTCTTGGAACTGATTTTGTTGTGTCCTAGAAGATTTGGTATGTTGTGAGTCAATTTTTTTGTTTCAAAGTATTTTAAAATTTCTCTTCTAATTTCTTCTTTGACCCATTGGTTGTTCAGAAGCATGTTATTTAATTTTCATGTATTTGTGAATCTTTCAAAATTCCCCTGTTCCTGATTTCTAGTTTTTTACCATTGTGCTCAGAAAATATATTCGATAAGATTTCAATTTTTTTTTACATTTTTAAGACTTGTTTTGTGACATAACATAGTATCTATCTTGAAGAATATTTCATGTGCACTTCAGAAAAATGTGCATTCTGCTGCTGTTGGATGGAATGTTCTATATGTGTCTGTTAGGTCCATTTGACCAAAACTGTAGTTTAAGTCCAATATTTCCTGATTGATTTTCTGTCTAGATTATCTATCTATTGCTGACAGTGAGGTGTTAAAGTCTCCTACTATTATAGTATTACAATTTATCACTTCAGATCTATTAATATTTGCTTTATGTGTTTAGGTACTTGTATATACCTTGCTTCTATATAGCTATATGCTTCTATATGCCAGAAGCGTATATATTTATAGTTGTTAAATCCTCTAATGAATTGGTCCTCTTTCATTATTCAATGACTTTCTTTGTCTGATTTTATCATTTTTTAAGTTAAAGTCTATTTTATCTTATGTATCTATACCTACTCCTGTTCTCTTTTGGTTTCCATTTGTATGGAATATCTTTTTCCATCCCTTCACTTTCATTCTATGTATATCCTTAAAGGTGAAGTGGGTCTCTTGTAGACAAAATATAATTGAGTCTTGTTTTTTAATTCACTCAGCCACTTTATGTCTTTTGATTGCAGAATGTAATTCATTAACATTCAAGGTAATTATTGGTATTTACATACTTACTATTGCCAATTTGTTATTTTCTGATTGTTTTGTAGATCTATTGTTCTTTTATTTCTCTCTTGCTGCTGTAAAAAAAAATCCGAAACAATGATACACAAGACACTGGTTATCAGAGAACAAAGGGCAGTGATCCTTGACAGTCACAAAACAAATAAATTGAGCCCTAATATTGTCCAGCTTACTCTCTAGGGACTTGGCAAGAAGAGAAAAGAAACCCAGGCAGAACCCAGCAGTCACCCTAAATTGATGAGATGCAATGGCAAGTCCAGGAAGGTCAAAGCAGCTAGAGATTATAAGGCAAAGTACCCAAGATGTGAGAACCCTCAAGGGTTCATTATACTACTGGTCAATATATGAATGGTAGTTCAGGAAAAGAACCACATGGAAGGATTAAAGGGAACAACACTCAGAGACCACACAGGGTCAAAACAGAGCCCAGGATCAAAACAGTGCCTCTATGCAACAGCCAGATTAGAAAACCTCATAATTTAGAGGGCATTGGCAAGAAGTATTAGCTATGGGGAAAGCTGAGGTGGAAGGATTGCTTGGGCCCAGGATTTCCAGGCTGCAGTGATCATGCCACTGTACTCTAGCCTGGGTGACAAATTGAGACCTTAAAAACAAAAGTCTTGCCTCATTATTGGAGAAATATTAGTCTTAGTTCTTCTCTGGTCTAACAATGATTAAAACTAAAGCCCAAAAGGATCAAACTCTTGCCAAATAACCACATGCAGAACAAAAGTCAAGAATATTCACAGGAATACGAAAATATCTAGACATAAAAGGGTTAAATTCACACTGGCAACTGAACTAAAAAAATTGCAAGACATAGAACACCATGAAAATACAACTCATGAGGAGAAAAATTGTTCCACTGAAGCTGAATTAAAAATGAAGTGAAATGGTATAATATCACTGCCTTATTTTTATAATATTCTGAGGTAGTCGAGATTGTGATTTTTTTCAGTGAGGTTAATCAAGCATGGAAAAGGAAATGGTGATTAAATGTAAAATAGAAGCATAAAATTTAGTGAAAGTAAACCTTAAAATCTTTAAGTACTCCTAATTATTTGGTAGAATGCTTGTTTTCCCTCCATATAATAAGAAGAGGGTGGGAGCAGATTTATTATAATCTTTAAGTGCATGGTAGTCGTGGTAGGCTGCAGGATTATGTATGCTGGCAACTGATTTCTGGGTTATACAAGCAAAACTAATCTCATTTTAGAATAGGGAGTTCTTAAGTGTGGCTAGAGAAATAGCATCCAGATTTTGTACCAAGAACCCTCGGGGTGATTTAGAGTCATTTGAAGAGTCTTGAGATTCCACCTGGCTCTAATGAATACTGGACACAATTCCATAGTACTAATAGGTATTAAAGGAATCTTCTTTTTCCTTCCTCTTCACTTTCCTTTAAGAGGTAACAAGATACAATTGACAATTTTATCTTATCTAGTCTCTGCTCATTACCAGAAAGACTTAAATAGCCATAAACCTATTGCTTTGAAACTGAGATATCCCAACCTCCCCCAAACCCAACTTTGCTTCACTTGTTGGAAATGGTGGTTTTGGAATTAAAACAAACAAACAAACAAAAACAAACAAACAAAAAATCTACTAAGCCTACTGAGGTTTTACATGGGCTTTGACCTTGGCTGTTCCACTATCCTTGCCTTCTCTTGTGGTATTTAACAAGGCACCAACCCTCCAGCCATCATTGCTGCCTTTGCCTTTGTGCGCCTATTAGCATTGACCTATGTAGAATAGAGTCCCACAGATTCCCTGGCATGGCCCACATTAGTGAATAAAGCTCCTTAACAGCTACCCTAAGAGGCCATTTACAACCTGCCCAGGAATGTAAAATAAATGCAGAATAAAGCAAATAAACTTAACCACAATACAACTTGGTTGATTCATTCATTTAACCAATCCTTAGGGAAACAATTTTCTTTCACTTTAAATGTTAACTTAGATTTTGGCAAAAACAGTATTTTTTTGAAACTTGTTTTCTAGTCATGATAACAATAAAAATTGCTGATATTCTGAAGGGCTTACTTAGGTAGCAAATTTAAAATATTGGATTCAACTGATTATAGCTAAGAAATACCATTTTAGCAAGAACAATCTTCACCTTTCCCAAATAGCAGGTAGAACTGTAAGATCTTGACCAGGACAGGATTAAGGGTCAGTCAGTTGGGCCCTTGCCCAGGGCACTGATCTATAAGGACACAAAACAATCACTGTCCGCAGTTGGAGAAAAAAGATTATTTATAGAACTCCTCTCTGTGAGAGTATAATATGAGGCCGAAAGGACTTTTCTTTTCTTTTTTTTGAGCTACTTGGAATGGGACACGTAAGATCCCAAAAGATGTTGCTGAGAAGCCTGGCAAAAAGTGAAAACAAAGTGTTTATTTTGCCCAGTGGGGAGGGGTGAAGTCTAAGTTTAGAGACAGAATGGAATTGACGCATGATGGATAAAGTACCTCATCTCCCATCAACTGCCTTTTCTTAGTTTCCTTTCCTACAAAATCCCCGTCCTCACCTTTAAACTCTTTGTTTGAGACAGAATCTCACTCTGTCATCCTGGCTGGAGTGCAGTGACATGATCTCGGATCATTGCAACCTCTGCCTCTCGGATCCAAGCGATTTTTCTGCCTCAACCTCAGAGTAGCTGGGATTACAGGGGGTTGCACCATCATGTACAGCTAATTTTTTTTTTTTTTTTTTTTTTTTTTTTTTTTTTTTGAGAGACGGAGTCTTTCTTGCTGTGTTGCCCAGGCTGGAGTGCAGTGGAGCGATCTCGGCTCATTGCAAGCTCCGCCTCCCGGGTTCACAACATTCTCCTGCCTCAGCCTCCCGAGTAGCTGGGACTACATGCGCCTGCCACCACGCCAGGCTAAGTTTTTGTTTTTGTTTTTTTTTAAGTAGAGACGGGGTTTCACCGTGTTAGCCAGGATGGTCTCGATCCTTGACCTCCTGATCCACCTGCCTTGGCCTCCCAAAGTGCTAGGATTACAGTTGTGAGCTGCTGCACTGACTCCTCATCTTTAAACTCTATTGAACAAATATTTTTAAAAAATCAGTGTAAGGAGGTACATAATATTTATCTGCATGGTGCACAACATCATTAAGTCACCACATCCCTTCATTAATCGTTTGTTTGTTTTAATTCCAAAACCGCTTTTCTGGGGCTTAAGAACTTTAATCTTGTATCTCTGAAAGACAGAAATACAGGTAAGGTAATAGTTATATGACTAGCTCAGATATTGAAATTAATGCATAATAAAAAACCATATTTTAGCATAAATAACACAGTAGAAGTGTTCAATCTTTATAATAGGTTTATTCTACCTGTCCTAACATACTTTCTAACTTAACTGATAAGAAGTATTAAAGCGTTATCCTGGGCATTTTATCATTTTGTTTAACTGCTCTTCAGGGTAGATTTGTAAATTGAAAAAATATCTTAGAGGCAGGTAGTCAGCAAAGAAGGTGGCAAAAACAGAGGACTGATTTTTGCAAAAATTGTGGGGAAATATGCTGAAAAATTAATTGACTAGAGTCATTTAGCATTAGAGTTCAAGAAGGAATATGTTGTGTTACAACAGATAGTAGGATCTATACATATGCTTATTCGTCCATTTAACATATAATATTTGAGCACTGAAGTCTACTCCAGGCATTTGTTTATGGTACTGAGAAAGAGCAAAGAACAAAACAAATCCTGTTCCTGTGGAGATTTCTTCCTAGAGAGAAGAGAGAGATAGCAATCTATTAACTACATAGTATATCAAATAGCAATGAGTGCTAAGGGGAAAGATAAAGAAGGGAAATAGGGAAAGATTATACTGGGTGAGATGTTGACTGATTTGCTCTTTTATTCTACTTGGAGGGATCTGGGAAGACATCACTGGCAAGGTAAAATTTAAACAGATCTATAAGAAGCAAGGGAGTGAGGCATGAGCTCAGCCAGGGGAATGATTTCAGGTAAAGGGAGCAGAAAGCTCAAGAATTAAAGGCATTAGAGATTTCAACTAGGCGGAAGAAGGTCAATATGTGTGGTCATCAGAACAAGAACAAGAGTGGTAAGAGAAGATGTTGGAGAGATAGCAGAGGGCCTAAGTCATGTAAGGCCAACTGTTTATTGTAGGACTTTGTATTTTACTCCAAGAGAGATGGGAAATCACTGGGTTGGGGGCAGTTGGGCAGAAGAGTGAGGTGATCTGAAAAATGTTTTTAAAGGACCACTTTGCTACTGTATTAAGCCTATGATGTAGAAGAGAAGCAGGGGAAGATGCACAGAATTCAGCAAGGAACTATTTTGATAACATATGAAAAAAAAAAAAAAAAAGACAAGAGCATGGACTAGGATGGTGAGAAGTGGCCATAATCTGGATATGTGGTGATATGGTTTGACTTTGTGTCCTGACCCAAATCTCATCTCAAATCATAATCCCCATAATCCCCACGTGTCAAGGGAGGGACTTTTTGGGGGGTGATTGGATCATGAGGGTGGTTTCCCTCATTCCATTCTCGTGATAGTGAGTAAATACTCATGAGATCTGATGGTTTCATAAGCATCTGGCATTTCCCCTGCTTGTGCTTCTTTCTTTCCTGCTGACTTGTTAAGAAGGTTCCTGCTTCACCTTACACCATGACTGCAAGTTTCCTGAGGCCTCCCCAGCCACATGGAACTGTGAGTCAATTCAACCTCTTTCCTTTATAAATTACCAAGTCTTAGGAAAGTTCTTTATAGCAGTGTAAAAACAGACTACTACATGGGGTGAAGGAAGATACTAAAGAATTTATTGATAGTTTAGATATGGGGTTGAAGAAGAAGAAGAAGTAAAGGATAAAAGGAGAAAGGATCCCAACAGTAAGGAAAAATTCCTTATCTTCATTTAAGATGGCTCCAAATGTGATAATTATCAATCTATTTAAAGCCTTCTCCTAATGAAAAGCATATACTTGGGAGTAAGTATACCCTTCAGAAAGATCCATGAAATTATTACTTAGAGAGATATTATTAGAGGAAAACAAATTTGAGGTGAGCCCACACCTAAAAAGTAAATTTAAAGCAGCAATTTAATACCTATAAAGCTGGAGATAATTGTATGGTTTCAGTAATGGTTGGTCATAGGTAAAGGGTTTCACTAACAGAACATTAATCTAAGATAATACAAATATAGAATAGAAACTTATTTTGTCACAGATTCAGTTAAAATTATCTGTGAAGAGGTGAAAGTAAGTGGTTTTTAAAACAAGACCATGACTTCAAAATTGTTGGGAGATAAATCTGCATTATGACTACTTTTAATGTTCAAACATGTATCTTAAAGATTTATTTTATCTTTTATATATAATAAAAATTCCACAAGTACCAAGAAAAAAAGATTATGAAAGCAGTCAGAAATTTTGATGTCTCCCAAGGTAGGTGAGAAATTCTGCTTTGTTTATACTGTTGTTGTTTGTTTGTTTTTTTCTTTTCTGTTTTTATTTTTTAATAACTTCCAAAAAAATCCCAAAGATGTTGGCAGGGAGAAGACTAAAATTCCATGGACAATTAAAAACGAAGTGTATATAGAAGCTGACAACAACATGTGTTGGGCTGGGTTAATAAAGAAAATATTGTGGTCAGTTCAAGGCTAAGTTGACAACTATTATTTCTTTTGCCAGGAAAAAGCCATAAATAGAGATCACTAATATTGACCTAAGTGAAGGCAAGGGACAAAAGGAAAACTGCCACATGTTAGAAAAGGGTATTTCCTTCCTTGTGGCCATATGACATTACTTTGGGGAAGCAAAATGAATGACAAAATCTAGACAATGACCTGTGGAAGAAAGCTCAAGACTAAATGCAGAAAGATGAGATTAATGAATGCTGAAATTTGAACAAGAGGATAGAATGATGAAATGTCACATTATTTTATCTACCAAATTGCTAGAACCTAAAATTCCAAAGAATTAGACAAGAGTAAATTTAATAGATGTTAATATGTGTCTATGATTTGGTGGCTCAGGGAGTGAATACTAAACAACAATAAGTTAATCTAGGTAATGATCAATTTTTATTGACCATTATGGGTTACACATGTTAAAAACATTATCACATTTAGTTTTACAAACACATAGGTCATTTTCCCTATTTCACAATTCAGTTAAAAATTCAGAAAATCCAAGCATCTGCACACTTTTGCCCCCATAGTAACCACCCAGTCTGGTGTTTGGGCCTCATCCTATTTCCTCTAGCACGTAGTGTTGTTTGCTACGACAGGCAATCTCTCAATATTAGGATTTAATAATTGTCTTTTAGGAACAAAAATATTTTGAAAAGGAATCATATAATGGCTGAATTTCTAGCTTTCGCTCTCAATCCCCTACTGTCTTCTTTACCTCTCCAAAGTTCCAACTGATCCAGGGATCCTGGAAACATTAAACAAAATCTGATTGGAGTCCCTGCATATTTAGCTGGGTTCTCACTGCTGCTTGAAAAACACTTCATTGACGTTCTTTTGTAGTTACAACAAATAACTGAACTATTCTTTTCCCTACTTCACTGAGCCCATCTCCCTTGTATTCTGAGATTACTATTATTTTTTATTTTTAAATAAAAACTTTGAGTCTGAAGTAAGAAATTTGAATTCACCTTTTTTCTATTTTAAAAGCTCTCTGTGTCATTACTCTCCTTATTCTTCCATTAAAACCTTCTCTGAAAGAAGGACTGTTCTTTTCAGAGATCTACCATATCATCTCAAGACCAAATTGGTTTCTGGATTAATTTCCACATATCCTCATATTCCAACCAGGACATTTTGCATACCCCCTACTCCACACCACCTTATGTTGTAGTTTTCTTTTCCCCAGGTGGTATAAATAAGGTCCCTTCCCCAGTCTCCTTACATTACGGATCTATCTTCTTCATGTCCCAGCTGAATTTCTAACAGTAGTCACAATTCATCTATTCCTTATTATATACACTTTATCTGCTTGTAATTTGCCTCTATTTTACTGAAAATGCTGTCATGAAGGTAATCTGGATCTTCTTATACATCAACTCTGTTGTTTTAGGAGTACACAGTCTCTTCTGTCTTCTGCAGCATCTGGACATGCTGATAGAGATTTTTTTTAAATCTCTCTTCTCTATGAATTTTCGTTTGCAGTTCTTCCCTGTCTCCTCGCATAGTTCTGTCCTGTAAATGCAAGTCTTTCCAATGTTCTATCACAACTTTCTTCTCTGTGTTGACATTATTTCCTTTGTATTGTCATTTACTTCCATGATGTCAACTCTTACTTTTAAAGTTTCTGAAATTTACTTTCAATTCATTTTTAAAAATATTTTTATTTCCAGAAAGTTTATTCATCCATGTATTGATTCATTCAGAGATGTATTAGTACCCATTAAAGTCTGGATAACTTCATTACTTAGTGAGCACTGATTTCAATTTTTAGTTCACTATGGCTTACAATAAAATGCAAACTAAAATATAACCAATAGAACAAAATAAAATGATAGAATCAATGAAAGAGGCAAGAAGTGTAAAATAAGTATATGATTGTCTTAGTCCATTTTCTGCTACTATTACAGAATATCACAGATTGGAGAATTTATAAAGAAATTTATTTAGCTCATCGTTCTAGGGGCAGGGAAGTCCAAGATTGAGGGGCTGCATCTGGTAAGGGCCTTCTTGCTGCATCATCCCATGGCAGAAGGCTGAAGCAAGTGTGCAAGACAGAGAAAAAAGGGGGCCAAACTCCCTTGATAACTAACCCACAACTGCAATAATGGCATTAATCCACTCTTGAAGGCTTTGCCCTCATGATGTAATCACCTCTTAAAGGTCCTATCTCTTAGTATTGTCACAATAGTAACTAAATTTCCACACATATTTTAGAGGAGACATTCAAGTCATAACATGACAATCTAGGATAAAGGAAACTTGTAGCTAAATACAAAAGTAGGCAGAGATTCCTAGTAAATATAGTTAAAAGGGAAGCACACTAATGTACACTTCTCATTACTTAATAAAACAGCAAATGTGAAATCATTAAGATTGTATTCTCCATGAAGAATTTGTACCACAAAGAAAATATTCACGTTATGACAACAAACAATAAACAATTTCATAAGTATGAATAGTGATACACAAATGCTTAAGATATTATTTATTTCACAAAAATTAGAAATATAGATGCGCAGATAAATTCACCAAGCAGATGCTTTTCATTTTAACATGTAACTTCTCAGTGAAAGGAAACTGTCAGTTGCCACTTTGCTAACCTTCTGAGGAATGCCTTCTGAGAATTATAGGAACAGATTTTATAACTGAGGTTTTAAAATTAACATTCCTTTCAGTGAGCTTCACATTGTAGCTCCTTATACTTCAGATATAGTTGATTTCGCTGTGAAAGAAAAAGATTTACACAATTTTTTTCAAATGCACAACCTGAAGCTAGTGAAAGTTTCCCTGATCTACTTTTCTACTGAAGTAGATACGCAACAGCAACTAAATTCTAGTAATCAATTGTTATAAACACACTGGATCAAATTTGGCAAAAATTAAGATGTCTGAAAGGAAAGGGAATAAATACACTTGTACATATATCTATCATGCTATTATTTCATTTGAGTTGCTGTAGGACAAAGATCTGGCATCTGTAAATGTCAGGAGGTTATGACTGAGACATGAATTTTGTGTTCTAACTCCGAGTGGGATAAAATCACATCATGCATTTTACTAATCATCTCAACATATAAATGAACTGTCACTGACGCAAACTTGAGTAGTTTTAGATAAATTTGTATTGCTCCTTTAAGTCATTTATTATGTAATTATGTTTTGTCCTATGGTGACTGTGGAGTGCAAAAAGATGTCAAGCCAAAGTGAAACCCACACATTTCAGACTTTTTGCCAATTCCTTTGAATGCAAAAGTTGAATTTTGCATTGTTCCACAAGAAAATATAACTTATTCCAGTTAACAGTTGCTTTTTCTTGCAATAACTACCATGCTGAACAACTAATGTTTCAAAATGCACTTTTCAGGAGAAACAGACTTTTGTCAGTTATTTTGAACACCAATGTTTTCAATAGGAAACTAATGTATTTCTCCACAGTGTTGGACCCTAGCCTCAACAAAACAATGCATTACTGTATCAGAATGACATATTTCTTCACTGTTCTCTGAGAAAAACACTACCCAATTACGTTGTAAGAAATAAAAAATAAACATTGAGGAAGAAAACAAATAATTTTACTTGCAGAAAAACAAAGTCATAGCTGAATCTTGGCTTATGTTTCAATCTTATATTTTAAATGGTTGTGGTCCTAAAATAACTCCATTTGTTTACCAGCTACCAGGAAAAAAAACCAAAAACAAAAAAAGCAACAACAACAAAATGTGATTCAACTGCCCTGTTTAAATTTCAAATGGTTTTTCAGAAGTAACAAAATTGGTCTTTAAATTGATACATGTAAGGTAATTGAGAATTATTTGTAAAAATGGCATTTCTTACAGGATTTGGTATGATTATTTCTCTTTAAAAGATTTGTGATATTAAAAAATAGAATGAGCATGCAGAAACAAGCAACTCTTCAGCATCACATATATAATAGGTAGCCTAAGAGAAGAATGAGGAAAATGTATATATCTTTTAATACAATTTATATACAAAAATTATTATACTGTTAATTAATTAAAGTTTATTGATAGCCATAAGCAAAGTTTTCTCTTAGTGTTATATCTCCTTGTTAGGCTTTTGTGAAGTAGTAGTCTTTTAAAAACAGAAAAATTAGTACATTAAAAAAAAACCCATGAACTGATGAAATTAGTGAATTTCGCTCCAATAATCACATTTCATTGTGGTTATAAGAGGGGTATTTCTTCACACACCCAAATCTATCAAGAGGAAAGTCATTCCCTCTGCTCTGCACATGGAGAATCACAGTCAATGGGAAGCCTTTTCACAACATTTTGCATAGCAGATGGACACCACCGGAAAGGAAGTTGGAATCAGAGCTAGCCAACTGCAGGATGGGTCACTGATAGGGTATATATAGCTTCAGCAGATAAACTTCCAAGTCTGGCTGAAGCTATGCATATTAAGAAAGACAAGGGAGGTTAATAGATATGTCTTGCTCATCACAGCAAGATCCCAGTAAAAATAGATTAGTGGACTAGCCAATTAATTAGCAGTCTAACAAATAATATAAAATAATGTTGGAAGAAGAAAAATAACAAATGTTTTGAGAGTATATTAAGGATAGTCAAGAAAGCAATAATAAAGGTCCAGAGATTTGCATAAGTTGTGGCAAGACTCAAATGTTTAAATATATCCAATTATTTATAGTTTTTGCTAATTTCTTTCTAGAAGTTACAAAACTGTTGCAAGTATCGGTTTGTAAGGGCTCACAACTGGCCCTTCATAGGAGAATTGCTCTTAGCTGATGAGAGCCACCTCCTTCCCTTGGGTAACACAGCCAGTGACTGATTCATGCAAGGATGCAAAAGGCCAACCCCCTTGTCTCAGGGGCCGACTGACAATGCTCCTGTGGTTTAGGTTTCAGAACAATTCACCTTGTGCATCAGGACATGGCTGGGTTTTACCTGAGACCACATCCTTGTACTGCCCTTTCCCCTTCTCTGGCTTGCCTCCTTAGAGGCTATTCCTTAGAGGACACCCTTCCTTAGAGGCTATTCCTAAAGAGCATGCCTCAAAACAACCCTTGAATGCCTATCTCTACCTCTGGAAAATCCAATCTAGAGATTCATAATTTAGCTAAGATATCTTTGTATACTACTTTACATATTAAGTTTCTAAATGGCAATCTAACTCTGTGTTCTGAGCACTTAACATGGTTCTTGGCATGTATATACTCACGTTTATTTAAGGTAAATATTATCTTACAATCAATTTTAATCTGTTAATAATGTTTATTTTATTTGTATCCTCTTATCTTTTCCATTAAACCTCCATTATATGGCGCTTTAGAAATTCACACAGGCATTAAACTCTTTGGGGAAACAAGTTGATAAATAGATAACATTTCAAACCAATTTACCAATAATAAATCTCTTTGTACTTTTATTTAACTGGAGTCTCAATCATTCTCCATATATAGTTATTTGACTACTTAAATGTTCATTTACCTAGATATTTTCATTACAAATTGATAGACTTTTAAGCATATGTATCAAGATAAAATTTTAGGCACGTAAGTTATTTTAATTTTTTTCCTATTCTGTCAGTATTTACAATGTGCATCACTCTCAATTTAGCATTCCTGTTTGTAGGGTATTTTGCAAAAAAACACTTTTCCAATATGTATGAAAATTCATGTACAAAAATATTTATTGTAGCACTGTTTATATGATGAAAAACTCTTCAAGATACATTTTCTAGTGAAAGAATCAGGACATAGAACATTGCAACAGAAAATATGTACCACATTGTATAAAATTCAGGCTACGTAACTAAACATTTACACACCCATAGTACATATACACATCTATGTATTAAATGTATAGACAAAGGTTTGGGTAAAATTCACATCGGTTTAATAAAAATAGTTACCTTTGATGAGGAACGTGGAATTTGGAGAGTCTGGTAAAAGGAAATTTCTTGTTATTTTACATGCTTATGTATTGCTTGACTTTTTTTTTACAAAGAAAGTATATTTATATAATACTTCTTTAAAAAAAACTTCAAAAACATAGATAGTTGTGGGGAAAAGAGTAAAAATTACCTTAAAGGAAAAAAGAAACTAATGATCTTTTATTGTCCTTGTCAAATGCTATCATTTTCTAAAACTTTTCTCTCCTTCTTCTTAATTCCTCTATACTTAATTAAGTATGTATCATTCTTATGGCATTTATTCAATTCAAAAATATTAAATTTATACTAGATTCAGTTATGAAAATATGTTATTCCTATCTCAAGGAATTCACAATTAAGAGAAAGAAATGCATTAACAATAAAGCAATGACCAAAAGCTAAACTATGGCAAACTTGAATGCAATGTTATGGACCTGTGGGAGGCAGAATTTTAAGATGGCCCTCAAGATTCTTGGTTGGTTTGTTACTGGCTTTGGCCAATGGGAAGCACATGCAGGAGATGGGAGACTGAGAGGAAAAGTTCACGTATTTCTTTCCCATTTCTTTTTTGTTAAGGCACCCTGCTATTGAGCATACACTATGTGTCATTACCCATACATATTACATATTTAAACTTCATTTCATTTTCATAACATACCATTGAAGTGGCAGTTATTATTACACACATTTTAAAAATGGCATTAGGTAAATTGCTGTAGGTCATGGAGAGAAAAAATGGTGAAGTCAGAATTTTAACTCAGGTAACCTGACTCCAGAACTAATCACTGTCACATACTATAATCATCTTGGATAACCTGAATTGATGACCTTAGGGAGGAAAGATAAGTTTTACTCTTGAATACACTCATTAGGATCTCAAAATAAATAAATAAAACAGACTTTACCACTAATGTTGGGTTCTTTCCCACACTTGATTATTTTTCTGTATTTGTCATGGAAAGATGATATTAAGTATATTTTGAAATCTTACCCATTGTTACAATACAATATGAAACTCTTATACTAACAACTTGCAATGCGTCCATATCACTTCATGGTAACACTCAAACTAGGAATAGAAGGGAACTTCCTTAACCTGATAAAAGGTACCTCAACCTGATAAAAGAAAAACATCATAATTAATGGTGAAAGACCACAAGTATTCCCCCTAAGATCAGAAGCAAGGCAAGGTTATCCATTCTCACCAATTTTATGCAAATTGTACTAAAGGTTCTAGCCAGGGAAATTAGGCAAGAAAAGGAAATTAAAAAAAAATCTAGATTGGAGAGGAAAAAAGTAAAATTATCTCCAATTACAGATAATATAATCTTCTATACAGAAAATTCTAAGCAATGAACAAGAACACTGAGCCATTAGAGCTAATCAATAAGTCAGCAAGGTTGCAGAATACAAGATCAGTATACAAATAACAGTGGTATTCTCTATACCACAATAAATAATCCAAAAATGAAATTAAAATAAATTCATTTATGATACCATCAAAAATATTTAAATACTTGGGAGTATATTTAACAAAAGTGCCAGATTTGTACTCTGAAAATTTCAAAACATTGTTGAAAGAAATTAAGGAAGTTTAAATAAATAAAAAGACATCTCATGTTCTTAGATTGGAAAACTTCAATGGCATAAGTATTATGAATTGGAAAATTTAAATGGCATAATTATTGTGGATTGGCAAACTTAAATGGCACAAATGGCATAAGTGATATTTAAAACTTAAATATTATTTAAATGGCAATAATCTGTAAATTGACCTCCTGATTCAATGCAATTCTGATTAAAATCTGGCTGTCATTTTTGCAGAAATTGACAAGCTCTTCTTAAAATGTACATGGAAGGACAAATGACTCAGAATAACCAAAACAGTCCTTTAAAAGAACAAAACCACACACTGTGGCTCACACCTGTAATCCCATAACTCTGGGAGGCTGAGGCAGGAGGATCACTTGAGGTCAGGGGTTCAAGATCAGTCTGCACGATACAGCGAGACCCCACTATAGACAGAGATTCCCTTGAGGCAAATGCAACTCAAAACTATAATAAAGATACTACTTCATACACACTAGGATTGCTATCGTCAAACAGACAGACAATATCAAATGTTGATGAGGATGGAGAAAAATTAGAACACTCATACACTGGTAGTGGGAATATAAAATATTGAAGCTGCTTTGATAAACAGTCAAGCAGTTCCTCAAGTGGTTAAGCATAAAATTACCATATGGCCCAGCAATTACTTCCACACCTCAGTACATACCCAAAATAATTGAAAATATATGTTCACATAAAAATTTATACATAATGTTTATAGCATTATGCACAATAGCCAAAAAATAGAAACAACCCAAATGCACATAACTGATGAATGGATAAACAAAATGTAGTACATTCACACAGCTATATTATTCAGTGACAAAAAGGAATGATGTGCTGATCCTTGCCACAACATGGATTAACTTTGAAAACAGTATGCCAAGCGAAAGAAGTTAAACACAAAATACTACATATTGCATGATTAAATTCATGTAAAATGTCCAGAATGGGGAAATTCATAAAGATATAAAATAGATTAATGGTTGCCAGGAGCTAGGGGAATTGAGAATTAAAGAGTGATTGCCATTGGGTTTAAAGTTCCTTTTCAGGGTGATATTATTCTGGAATCACATAGCGGTAATTGTTGTACAATCTGTGAATATACTTTAAAAGACACAGAATTGTGTACTTTAAGAGAACTAATTTTATGGTGAAGAATATCTTACTTAAAAATAGGTATTATGTAAATTACATGGAAATAAGATTCATTTGTAAATGGGTTATGCTGATATATAGTAGGTATTCAACAAATATTTGTTGAAAAAATGAATGCATAGTAACTCTGTTTAAAAATACAAATTATAGAAAACTACACTATATGAAGTATAATTAAGAATTTAATCATAAGTAGCCAAGATCAGAAAACTAAAAATAGAAATATTTTGAGAATGACAACTGGTAAGGAGTTTTAAACCATTTGCCCTTTAAAAAGTACCATTTTTTTTTCTGAATAACTCAATGTGGAATTACTAAGTAATATCTAAATACAGTGTTGCCAAAAATTACTTGCTAAGGGTTATTTGAAATGGATGTTTAATGGAGTAGACCCTTAAGGTTCTATTTAAGAACTGTGGTTTTTGCAAAGGTTTTAAGTTAAAAAGAAATTTTAGGAGAGATTAATCAATTCTGACTTGTTACAAAAGATTGTAATCATGCTAAGCCCTGAATTGTTCTCCAGCATATTCTGTACCTAAAATTGACAAAAACAGACTTTTTTTTCTTTCACCTTTCAGTTAGGACACGTATTTTAAGAGATGGTTATATTGATTCCAAGTTTATTTAGCTAAATATAGTGATCAATTTTGACTTCATTTGAGATGAATATGACAGAAAATGGAAGCTTGGTAAAGCTGCTCTTTATTTCACTTCTAACCTCTTTAGTTTCTTTAAAAGTGATCTTATTTGAAGCATGTGTGCATGTCATATAAATATATGTATCTATATCTATGTAGATATATACTAATCTCTTTGTAGATGTGCAAATATCTATGAATTATCAAATTTACTGGTATATATTTAGGCAATTAACCAGTAAGTTAATCATACCAGTTATAAATTTCAAAGAAGAAAGATAATAAAATGTTAACTCTAAATTGCAGGTTATAACTTTAAAAAGATACATTTTTAGACTGTAATACTGCTAGATTAGTCACAGTATTGTGTTAAAATTGACAACCAACTTGACTTAAGCAATGAGTACATGTTCTAATTAAGCTTAATATTCTTGGTGGTAAAGGAGCATTTTCTTAGTATACGTTAAACAGTAGTGAGATGCACTAATGCAATTGCTCTGGAGTAAATACAATTTTGGTGTCAATGTCCTGACTTCATAAACAAGTGAGAACAAATGAACACATCCAATCTAACCTGGCTTTGATAATTTGCAGAGTGGTTTTTATAACTAATCCACAATATACACCTATTTGCTTGCCAGATTTTCAAGTGTCTCCAAGTTATCTTGCAGTTTGTGATAGCATTCATTCTTTCTGTTAGGATGTTACTCTCCTTAGTGACATCTTCAGATTCAGAGATCACATTCATTTGACTAAT
This sequence comes from Papio anubis, assembly GCF_008728515.1. Classification (NCBI taxonomy): domain Eukaryota; kingdom Metazoa; phylum Chordata; class Mammalia; order Primates; family Cercopithecidae; genus Papio; species Papio anubis. Next base: position 139,089,180 of record NC_044977.1, read on the forward strand.
AACAGACGTCTTTTCCTAGTTATTATACTTTCCTACAAAAAGAATATAATGGTGCTACCAAAACAGGATTGCTGCAGCCTAAATACAAACATAATTGAAAAAAACAAGTATACACTTAAAACTACATAAATATTCCTAGGGGGACACCTCCTCGAACCCACTCATTCTGTAAACCAATAAGCAGTGAGACAGGCCCAAGATCACAGATGTAATAACCAGATCCAAGCTCAAGTCCTGGCATCTACCCCTGCATACACTCCCACAGTTGTGTCTAATGTGCATGTCATTTCTATAGCAACTCTTCTCTTAAATGTGATGAAGAATGTACCAAAGAGTTTCCTGTCTTTTTATTGAAGGTATATGTGCTGTTTTAATTGATTTTATAGTACCAATATGGTACCATCAACATAACCCTAATGAAAGAGATATTTCTCATGATCATGGCAACTTACAAAATAAAATTTTTCTCATTTCTCCAGAAACACTTCTAGAGTCTGGCAATATGCAGCCTTTTCTATAGTTGCCATCTCAATGTGTCCACAGCTTTGATCTCTGCTTTTCTTACTTAACATCGTAGCACATATTCTCTGTTACTATGCAAATAAAATTATATATACATTTTATATTTTTTATCTTTAAAAGGTGCCTAATATTTTAGTATGCTGACATGCCAAGAGTAATTTAGCTATTCCTATAAGTGGACATTTAAGTTGCTTATATTTTTCAATTTTTTAAAAAATAGTGTTGCAATGAATATATTTCTGAGTTTTTCCCTATAAATTTTATATTATTACCTTAAATTTGATATGCAGATATGGATTAACCTGATGACCTGTGTATAGTTTAAATTATTCTTTATTCTTATATTGCTTCCCAAAAGGGTTCTTCCCATTAAAATAGTTCCAATAATACATAAGGATATTTTTCATCCGATTTTCACCTACAGCATGTATTATTACTAAAACATTTTTTAAATAGTCCAAATACTGTATTTTATATTAATTTATTTATATGTTCATGTTTGCTAAATTAGGTTATTTTTCTGTATGTTTTTTACGTGGTTATGGCTGTTACCTCTTAAATATCAATTGTCTTCTTTCTTGATTCATTAATGTGAATATATTTATGTTAATCTTACATTTAATTTTTTTAAAAAAATTTATTCACTAATTATTAACTCATTCGAACAATTGCTAAATGACCAGTACATATAACTGGCCCTGTGCTAAGCCCTGAGTCTTCACAGTCTTTACCCTCAAAGAGAAATAGAGATTATGACACACAGATTGTGATTAAGAGGCAAGGCAAGAAAAAAAACTCCTGCATAGGGAGCTTTATTCGAGGTAGTAAACGAACTAGATGTACTCCGCCTGGAGGAACAGTTGGATCCAACAAATAGTAAGGTCCTGACAGGTAGGAAAGGATGGGGTTATGCAAAGAAGCTTCTTGACTGCTTTTCAATTTCATGTTTGACAAGTGGAATCATATACGTTCTAGGGAGGAAATTCTCAACTCTGCAGGTTGGTTGGTTGGTTGCTTTTTTTTTGGATACGAAGTCTTGCTCTGTCGCCCAGGCTGGAGTGCAGTGGTGCGACCTCACTCACTGCAAGCTCCGCCTGCCAGGTTCACACCATTCTCCTGCCTCAGCCTCCCAAGTAGCTGGGACTACAGGTGCCCGCCACCACGCCCAGCTAATTTTTTGTATTTTTAGTAGAGACGGGGTTTCACTATGTTGGCTAGGCTGGTCTCAAACTCCTGACCTCAAGTGGTCCACCCACCTTGGCCTCCCAAAGTGCTGGGATTACAGGTGTGAGCCACTGCACCTGGTCAGCTCTGCAGCTTTTTACTGTTTCTAGGGGTCCCGTACCCTAACACATACTAAGATCCCTTGTGCATCGGAGGAGGTCTGGAGTTTGTGTACATACTCGGCTAGGGCAGGTGGAAAGGCCTCAGGCTTGGATAAAGTGGACCACCCTCATGGATTCCCAAACCAATTCAGTGAAATTTTCTGGGGATAGTATGAAAATCTTAAAAGCGATCAGTATACTCCATCCTTTTTTCTTTTTCCCATTTCTGCAAAGAACACTATTCACAGGCATATCTTGTCTCCCATGACACTAATCATGGAAGAATATGGCCATACATTGTTATGTTAAAAATGCAATGGATGCGGAAGTGTTTTGAACAGTGAGATGCATCACACACACTAGTTTTTACTTTTGCCTTTTGTGTTACTTCTGTGCTAGAGGTAATGAATTGTGCTTAGCCACCTACACGTTCTCTTTTTACATAAGCTAGACAATACAACCAGATGAGCAGCAGCTTACACTGTAGCTGTGGAAATTGAAATCAAATTATCCTCCTTTATATGGCAATTAGAAAAGCTAACTTTATAGAGGAGCTAACTTTACATGGCATTATATCTGTTTTCATTCATTTTTTAAAAAACAAAGTAAAATAACTTTACTGGAAATGTGTTTACAACATGAAGTGTTTGGAAGATTTTACTCATATCCTTTAGGGTGGTCAAGTATCGTATGAGGGAAAAGAGTGGTTACATCTTGAGGGGCATGATCTAAATTAAAATTTCATTTTCTAAATTTGAATAATGAGAAAAATTCTTGTAAATTGAAATGGAACAGAGAAAGCTGAACTATTAACCATCAACACCAAAAGAAAAAAAAATAAACAAATGCAGTAATTACTGTATTGGGTTAATTTTAAGAAATATAGAAAATAGTATATAATTTTAGAATCCATAAAAGTGTATGTGTTTCCAAATTGGAAATGCATATGAGTAGTGCAATAACAATAATGAATTATACTGCTCAACTTTATCGCATTGTGGCTCTTTCTATTCATTTTTAAAAAAATTTTTTTAAATTATACTTTAAGTTCTATGGTACATGTGCAAACATGCAGGTTTGTTACATATGTGTACATGTGCCATGTTGGTGTGCGGTACCCATCAACTCATCAGCACCCATCAACTTGTCATTTACATCAGGTATAACTGAGATGAGTATTCTTATGGGCAGATGGGTAAAATATTTTCAATATTAATTAGACTTCTGGTAAGTTTTCTTAGGCAAAACTTACATGTAGAAATATAAATTTAAAAGTACACTTCAGACATGAAGGTATTTAGAGAACAGCATGCATAATTGTAGTCAAATATTATTTTTGAAAACTGTGGGCCAGGTGCAGTGGCTTGTGCCTATAATCCTGACACTTTGGGAGGCCAAAACGGAAGAATAGCTTGAGCCAGGAGTTGAAGAACAGCCTGGGTAATATAATGAGCTCCCATCTCTACCAAAAACAACAAAAAAAATAAAATTAGTTGGGCGTGGTAGTGTGCGCCTGTAGTCCTAGCTACTCAGGAGGCTGAGGTGGGAGAATTGCTTGAGCCTGGGAAGTGGAGGCTGCATTGAGCCATGATCACGTCACCGCATTCCAGTTTGGGTGACAGAACAAGACTTTGTTTCCAGAGAAGGAAGGAAGGAAGGAAGGAAGGAAGGAAGGAAGGAAGGAAGGAAGGAGAAAGAAAAAGAGAAAGAAGAGAAAGAGAAAGAAAGAGAATGAGAAGGAGGGAGAGAGGGAGGAAAGGAAGGAAGAAAGGAAGGAAGGGAGGAAAGAAAGAAAGAAAAACTGTGCAATATAGACTGTGATTAGGAATCAAGACAAGAAAAATTATCACTACTGCATAGGTAGTCCTATTGCAGACAAATGAGCTAGATTTATACTAGCTGTATGTCACTCCACATATCTAGTCACAAAACACCTACTTCTATAAATTTTTTCATTTCACAAAAGAAATATTCCTCCTTATTACTTCCTCCAAATGAAAATTCAAGTGATGGAAATAACCTGAAAGCTTTAACTGCAGACTTCCTTTTAGCTCTAAGATTATGTGGACTGTAACTGGCAAGTGTGTTGTGAGGATGTAATGAATACCAGGAGCAGAAATAATCAGTTCCATCATTCTCGGCATTATTTAAACAGTGGTTTATACAGTGACATGGGCAGCAAGAAATCTGTTCTCCTCCTCCAGCTGGAATAGTCACGCTGAGCTGATCTATTTAATGATTACTGGCTAAATATTTACAACAAGTTGCTTTTGTTTTAAAGCTCAGAGTCAAGATATTTAGAAACTATGAAGAGTTTATTTCCAGAGGTCACAAATTAACATTCTTGGCTTTAGGAAAACGTAACCATATATGGCACAACATTTTTATTCGTGGTAGTAATATATCAGAGGACAAGTCCTGATTGGGTGTGAAATATCGAGCTCTTCTCTGCCAAAGCTTACCAAATAGTTAGAAATCATTTTCATTGTTAATTTGTTTAATGCTTAAACTGCTGTTTGTTCTCTTTAATACATACTGAAGATTATAAAACTTGAACTAATTAATCGACAATCATGTTAAAGCAGCATTATCGGATTGCTGTCTAATCAGATTTCATGAAAAGGTGATTTTGTTCTTTTCAATCCTATAGAAAAAAAGGTAAAACTATACATAATGATTTCATTTTTTGTAATGTGCTTTTACAGGAAGAAGCACTTATTGAAGAGATTCCCAAGAATGAAGTGATTGAGTTTTTCACAATAACTTACCACACATATGCTAGAGAGCAATATATGTTTCAGCACAGTTACCAGACACTTCAGAGACTGGGCCTCACCGTCCCTCCAGCCCCCAATTTTTTGTCTCCTCACTTCCTTTCCTGTGCTTTAACAGCATCTTCTCTCCTGGTCCGCAACATGCAATTCCCCCTTTCACTTCAAGGAGCCTGTAGGTCCTATTTTCTCTCTCTCTCTCTCTCTTAATAACTTCTCCCTTCACAGATTACCCTCCAAGAAGGATGCAAGCCACTCTCCCAAGTTTGTGGTCTATGTGTATGTGCAAGTGTGTGAAAGAAAACATATATAGAGAAGTACACACAACAAAAAGGTATACTTTAATGGTTCAGTTTCACTCCTAATAGTATTGATGAACGCAAATTCTTTATTTTAATGTACTCCAATTTGTAATCTTTAATGTTTTTGTGTGTTCTACTTCATAAATTTTCCTCTACCCAATGCTGTAGACTGAATGCTTATGCCCCCTTGTCTCCAAATTCATATGTTAAAACTTAGTTCTAAATGTGATGGTTTGGATGTTTGTTTCTTACAAATCTCATTTTGAAATGTGATTCCCCAATGCTGAAGATGGGGCCTCATGGGAGGTGTTTGGGTCATGGGAGTGGAGCCCTCATGAATGGCTTGGTGCCCTCCCTGTTGTAATGAGTTCTCACTCTATTAGTTCATGCAAGAGCGGGTTGTTTAAAGAGCCTGGGACCTCTCTTGCTCCCCTTCTTACATGTGACACACTTGCTCCTCCTTCACCTTCTGCCATGATTGTTGGCTTGCTGAGGCCTTCACCAGAAGCAGATGCTGGCACCATATTTCTTGTACATCTGTAAAACCATGTACCAAAATAGACCCCTTTTCTTTATAATTTACTCAGAATCAGGTCTTCCTTTATAGCAATGCAAAACAGATGAATGCAGATGGTAATAGGAGATAAGGTTATGGCAGATAATTAGGTCATGAGGGAAGAGCTAAGAGCTCTCATGAATGGGATTAATGCCCTTATCAAAGAGGACTTAGAGAGCTTCTATGCCTTTTCTGCCATGAAAGAACAGAGTGAGAAGGAACCAAAAAGTGGGCCCTCAAAAGACAGTAAATCAGCCAGTGACTTAATCTTGGATTTCCCAGCATCTAAGCCTGTGAGAAATAAATACAGCATCTGTTGTTTATAGGTCATTCAGTCTACAGTAGTTTGTTATAGCAGCCCAAACAAAGACACCAAAGTGATGAAGATATTCTTTTACGTTGCTTTCTAAAATATTGTTTTGCCTTTTGCCAACAGCTTTCCCTTTCAGAATTCAGAATTATTTTTTGTATTTGTAATTTTATTGTTGCTGTGAGATAGAAGTCAACATCTTAGGCAGAGAGAACAGCTAGCACTAAGACAGCTGTCAGGATCCTGAGTCTAAGCAGGAAGAGGAAGAAGAGGAGGCTGGAGCCAGCGAATGAGGCAAGAGGGAGAGGAAATGAGGTGTAGAGGCAGCCATTGCCATGTACTGAAGAACCTCTTTGACCTTGGTAACCTTTTTAAATTTTGTTCTAAATATATGGGAAGCTATTTAAGAATTAGGAACAGGAGTGTGATATGATAAGATTTACCTCACTAAGAATCACTGACTACTGTGAGAATAATTAACAGAGATGCACAAGTAGATGCAGGTGAACCAGTTAGGAGGATTCTGCACTTTGCCAGGTGAGAGATCATGGAGGCTTGGACTGGGATCCCAACAGTGGAGGTGGTGAACTGTGAACAGACTTGAGGTTTGTTTTAAAAGTAATGTTAACAAGGTTTTCTGATAGATCAGATATAGGCTTGACAGAGAGAAAGTCATCAAATACGATTCCAAGATGATGATATTTACTGAGATAAGAAAAACATCAGTTAACATTTTCTTGGCCCAGCGAAACTCTGATCCAGGTTGTGAATGTTTCCAGAAGTAGTCTATATCACCAATTTTGGACTTGATGATAAAAAACTTACCTTGTATTTGATAATGCCTTCCTAGTTAATGTATACGTTTGTCAGTTACTATATCTTAAAGTTATTATACAAAATAACTTTTAGATATTTGTCAAGCATTCTCATAGGCACTATTCATTCAATCATCCCCTTGAAAGGTTCGCAGAGCCATTAGCCCCTCTTACTTTCAGCAGAGGAAGAGTAAATACAATATTTAATAGGTAGCGAAGTTGAATCTTCAACTGTCTAGGACTCTAGAATTCCTTGCTTCTTTTATATATCTTATGTAACCTTAGTAACTGCAATATCAATGGCTAAGTACAAAACCACTAATAAGATGTTTGCTAATTGGTTGATTGAATGGTACACACCTGTTATATCTGGGTAAAAAAGATTCTTAGTGAACTATCTACTGATTACACCAGGAAGCCAAAACCGAATTCTATTTCTTCTACTTGATGGTGTTATCTATTTTTAATTAAGTTTATCTAGAAATATTTAACTTTTAAGCCTAAACATATTTTCTAATTAAAGTATATGAACATACCCTGGAGTTATCTCCCTGCTAATTTTTCCTAATCTGTTTATTTGAAGTCTCCTTAGCGAGGAAGTATGAACTGAAGCATGAATGATAAAGAATGAAATGTTGTTTCTACCTGAACTTAAAAATTCAACAGAAAGAACTCATCAGCAGCAATTAGTGTCAAAACCCAGATGGTCAGAAGAGACAGACCGTCACCTGATTTTATTAATTTATTAAGGAAACATTTAACGTTGAGATGGGTCTTCAGAAATGTACCCCAAATATGTTATTTTTCCAATAGGCTAATTTAATTAATTCCAACTGGGTTAATTTGAACACATTATCATTGTTTATCTAAAGAGAAAGAACAGGTACAATAAGTTCTAATATAGTGGAGTGAACAGAAGACTGAACCCTTTAAATAATTAACGTGAATTCAAGTAACAATAGTTTAAAATCTGAATGTGTTAAATTGTCCCCTTAGAGTAAAAGTAAAAATAAACTTGTGATACCTGGCATTTGTATAGTGCTTTATAAATTCCACAAAGTGCTTGTACATATTCTGATTTGATATTTACTATCACCCTTAATTATATCTATAGTTTACATTCAATTTAATGACTGTGCCGGGCATAATGCTCAATGTTTTACATACATTATCTTATTACATTTTGTTTGAATAACTTACAAAATAGGTTAGTCAAGTAAGGTTTTTGGTGATCAGACAAATATATACTGTCTAACTTAAAATTAAAAATATGCCAATTTTAAAGACTGGAACTAAGGCAAATTGAAACACTTTCTTTAAAAGCATCTAGTTCCAATGCTTCTTCAGACTTTATCACATTCTGTCCAAGGTTCACATTTTTATGACAGTCTGTCTGGCCTGACTTGGAGTTTGTACCTATTCTCTTGCCCAGATGTTTCAATCTGATTAAGACTAATTTCTGAGCTTGGAAGGTGGAAATAAAAGAAGATTGCTTTACCTGTAACCACTTTGGCATTGACATAGAAACTAAAGCATACCATATAACATTTAAAGGGAAAAAAATACATGAAAAGTTAATGCTACCTCCCAGATTTCCAGACTCAGTAGAGAGAAAAGAGGAGAAATCTCAGGCTATATACACAGGGCAAAGGAGAGGTCGGGTGGCTCCTAAAGCTTTTAAGTCTCTAAGAAGCTACATCAGTCTCGATAGTCACCAAGAAACAGACCTTCTGACAGCAAGTCCAGCAAATTTAATAGTAGTGGGTGCATCTTTATACATATATATATGCAAATATTCCAAAATCTGAGAAATCTGAATTCTGAAATCAAACACTTCTGGTCCCAAGCTTTTCAGACAAGAAATAGTCAACCTGTATCTACCAGACATGGCATTTTGCCTTTTTATCCAGAACCCTCCAAACCCTAAGGTTTGGTGGACTACTTCCTAGGGTGACTGCCTCCTACCAATTCTGCATTTTCCTGAATATTTAGAGATAAGTAGCAGTTGCTCAGATGATAGCTAATAAGAGTGATTGCTGCCAGTCACGGTGGCTCACACCTGTAATCTCAGAACTTTGGGAGGCTGAGGTGGGTGGATTGCCTGAGTCTAGGAGTTTGAGACCAGCCTGGGCAACATGGCGAAACACTGTTGCTACTAAAAATACAAAAAAATTAGTTGGATGTGGTGGTGTGCACCTGTAGTCCCAGCTATTCAGGAGGTTGAGGTGAGAGAATCACCTGAGCCCGGGAAGTCTAGGCTACAGTGTGCTGAGATTGTGCCACTGTACTCCAGCCTGGGCAACTGAAGTCAGCCCCTGTCTCAAAAAAAAAAAAAAAAAAAAAAAAAAAAAGTTAATGAATTATGATTTTCTGTTGGCTGAACCTTTCCTCCCTAAGAAATATCTCTCTCAACTCATTAACTGACTAGACTGAGGTCTGGCCTTCAGATTTCCCTAATATTCACTCCAGACAAAATAGCTGATACCAAACCTCACAGGCTAAGATAACTGGAAATCCAATAACTACAGCTACTTTGAATAAAAATTAAAAACTGAAATACATATACCATCTAAGGCAAATGCTATTATTATTAGCTAATCACACACTATTTACACATAACTTCACATGTAAATTCAAACCACTGCATTAAAAAGCTCAAGTTAAAGCTTACACCAATGTGAGAGCTCTTACTAAAAAATGTGAATGCTGGTCAGGCAGAAAGAATGGAGTTGTGAAGAACGAAATGATGAAAATAAAGTGCCTACATGCCTAGCATAAAGTAGGCAGTTATTAGTTAGAATTTCTGTCTTACTTTTAGCAATCATACATATTGTAAATAAAAAGCCAGATTTGTGTCTTTTTTAAAAATTGGTACAGCTTCAGGCACTGTATGAGTTTTCTGAGGCTGCTGTAACAAATGCCACAAACATAGTGGCTTGAAATAGCAGAAATTTATTATCTCACAGTTCTGGAGGCCAGCATCTGAAATCAGTATTGTTGGTCTGAAATCAAAATGTGGCAGGGCTGCGCTCCTCAGGAAGCTCCAAGGGAGAGAATCTGTGTCTTGCCTCTTCCAGTTTCTGGTAGCTGCTGACATTTTTGGTCTTGTGGCTACATCACTCCAGTCTTCATGGAATCTCCCTCTGCTTTGTCTTCACACTCCCATGTTTGTTTCAAATATCCCTCTGTTTGTCTTTTGTAAGGACACTTGTGATGACATTGGGGCAAGAAAATCCAGAGAAATCTCCCATCTCAGGATACTTAACTTGATAACCATCGACAAAGACCTTTTATTTGGTCATAGAAGGTAAAGTTCATGGGTATTAGGAATTAAGATATGGGATGCCCTTTTTAGCCTACACCACAAACACTTATGCTAACACATAGTAAGGTGTTAACAACTATTTGTTGAATGAAATCTCTTTCCAAAGCCTCTTTCTTCTAGCTCTTATGATCTGTATTATTGATAGCACTTTGTCATATACTCATAGATATGTCACTTGTCATATACTCATAGATATGTTATTTTTACATCTTTTCACTCCTTCCAGTGATCAGCTAACAAAAGTGCTTTTAAGCAACATGATTTTGAAGAAGACATCATAGACATGTTAGACTAGAAGCAGATGCCAGTCTTAATATTTTGAGCCATGATGGAAAGTAGCAAGCAACAAGGGGATGGTTCATTTAAAAATCTATCACTTTCCAAGTATACTCATGTTGCTAGACATTTTTCCAATGAGGGACTAGGAAAAACACTGAGGACTTCTTTAACTTGGAAGTAAGTTCACCATCAGGTATTTAAGATATAAGATTGACATAGTGTGACTGAGTACCCTCATTTTTCTAAGAAAAGGAGAATGAGTTATTTTTTCTCTTTGTTTCTCTTCTCTGTTTTCCTTTGTTCCCCACTTCCTACACAGCCTTTTAGAAATGCAGATATAGCCTTTTACCTCCCCTTCACCAGACACTCCTTACAGGGCAAGTTCATCTAACATGTGCTTAGAAGCTCCAGAGTGAAACTCACCTACCAGGAGACTGTCTCAAGAGAAAACAGTCAATTTACAACCCAAAGTATCCCTGTTATGAAATCCTCTCCTATCTGGTCAGTTTTGGCCACCTTTACAACCTAGTTCTGCCCATGAAGATGCCAACTCAACCACCTGGTAGATAAGGCACCAAAGCGAGTATGTGGACCCCTGACTACTCACTTCCTCCCCTGCATGCCATTTATGCCAACATGCCAGGCCCCCTTTTAAAAGAATATGCTTTCTACTCCAAAAGGGAAGTGGTATCCTTAAGCAGGAAGCCTCTACTTCTTCCCCTAAGCTAGTTTTGGAATAAAAAGCCACCACTTTCTTTATACCAGGACTTGATCTTGTTAGTTGGACTCTACAAGTGGCAAGCGGCTGAACCTGTGTTTTGGTTACAATATCATGGATGACACAAGAATGGTTTTCATAGTTGAAGAAATAATGTGGTTATCAAAGGGATGATATGGTTAGCAAGAGTATCCTCACATGAAACATTAGCATAAATGACTTGGTCTTGGAGAGAGGGTGTGTTCTGACTCATGGATCGATATAGTCTCAATGATGGAGTTGTGGGTGAAAACGTGTTCAGTTTCCATACTCTTCAAAAAGGCTGACGTAGTTGGGGAACAGTTTATAGTCATCTCCCAAAACTAAAGACAATTATCGTTTGCCTTTGTCTTCCCATGTAGAACTGTTCACAAAGGGATAATGAAAGTTTGTTGGAGATTTTAGTAGTCAGGGAAATGTTATAGCCATAGCTCTCACCGTAAGCAAATAAATTAAAAGTCTACTTGTTTATTCATCCTCCTATTTTGAGCATTCTGAATCCATTCATTAAATCTAAAATATACTTACTGAGCATCTCCCATGTGTCTTGTACATAGTGAGGTGCTGGGTATATAATGGAGAGGTTGATAGGCTTAGCCCCTTTTTGCAGTCCTTTATACTAACAAAATCACATCCTGTAAAACTTCCAACCCATTACAAAAAACAAATGAATAAGCTGATGGATTAGCAAAAATATACCAGCAATAACAACATCAACAAAAGTATCTCCATCAAGTTCTTTACAGTGTAACAAGTAAGGTAACACTAAACTTGGCATCAACATTTATTCATTTATTTGTTCACTGACAAGCATATAATGATACAAAAATGATTCACAAGAAGACCATAGAATATATTTGCTTAATTAAGCTCTGAGAATATTGAAATAAATAAAAATATTGAATCAACTAAATAATACCTTGGTTATCAAAAATAACATATGATAAACAGGTAAACGATATAATTAAGTAATATGGATAAATAAAACATATCTTCAAATTTTTTATTACTGAAAAGAAATGAAAAGAGGACTTAGTATAAAAATGAATGTTCAAAAAGAAGAAAAGTTCCAGAGTTTAAAGGCTTTGGCATATATAGTATTTTCAAATGACAGAGTCTAATCAATAAAATTACAGAAGTTCCTTTATCAAAAAATTTTAAAAGGAGCTTCAAAGTAATTAATTTCCACATGAGAATATATAGTGTAAGCGAAGATGCAGAAACTTTAACTGTAATTAAGAGCAATTAGATTACTATCTGAAGGAGAGCAAGTGAAAAGTTACTTCTGGAGAACTGGTATGACTCACGTGACTAATTGATTATGTAACATACATGACTCATTTTTCTTTCCTGCTACTAAGAGTGGAATAGACAGGCATTGACAGTGTCCCCACTAAATGAAACATTCTTCAACATTACATCTTTATGTCCAACTCACCCTAGACCTCTAGGTTGAATTGTAAACTGTTTCATTTAGCCTGTTGGAATCATAGCCACCTCACACTCCCAAACACAAAAGTCCCTAAAATCACCACAGGAAGCCAAGCAGCTATCCTTGGTCCAAATGGTTTACTATTGTATGTAAATTTATTGTCAATTGTTCTACTTGCTTGGGCATTTTATTTCACTTAGTAACCTGATTTCTTTCCCCATTACTCTGTTGCAGATGAGACAGAGTCAGAACTGCTTTTAAAGGCACAGCAGTGACAGCTGGGAGTGAGGAAGGAGTCTAAGGAAACACCAAACAGAAAATCACAGTTGTCCATGGCACACCGGCCCCTGTATTTCAGAAATCTCCTAGGGCAATGTTGGATTGCAGCATTCTGCTTGAAGTATAAGGAACAGCCTGAGTCATCCAGAAAATGTCAACCAATGTTCAAATACTCCTTGTTCACGAAGACCTGGGAGTGGGTAATAAACTAATTTAAACTAGAAAGCTTTGTCATTTGGCTTCACTCTAAACAATTTGCTTGGCTGAACCTTCATTTCTTATAAAGCACGTATGAGCTTTCACCAAAAGATACCTCACTGAGGGCTCTGAGATAAAGTTTACATCTCTAGGAAGCTAAAATAGCATTTCCTGAAATCTAAAGTGCCTGAGACCCAAGGATGATATTCATTATATGAAATAATTTTTAAAATGAGTTTATTATTCCCATGTACTTAATAATGATAATAGAAATAATAGCAGATAATGCTCACTGTATGTCAAACACCCTGTTAAAACCTTGTAGAGATTATCTGATTTACTCTCTCTACAACCCTTAGAAGGAGACATTATTATAATTTCTGAAGTACAAAGGAGGAAGCTGATGCTTTCACTGGTTCAACCCAGGTCTCACTGCAGACAAGGGGCAGAGCTGAATTTGAATTCTAGCAATTTGACTCAAGAAACAGAAGAAATATTTGATTCAAGTAGTTTTCTTTGTCATTGTACCGGGTATGTACATTTCTTTACCAAAAATATTAATGTGCTCTCTTAAAACTAAATCTATTCAGAAAACATATTTCTGTTACTTCAAAACGGAGTCAAATTTCTTGATTTAAAAAAAATACCTAGGGAATCAAAGAAGGTATGCAAGAGAAATTCATTCAGAATGTTAAGGTACACTTTCAGTTAATAAAAATCAATGAAAACATGGTTTCATCAATTTCATGAATAGAGTCACCAAACCCATTCAATTCTATGTAGCTTATTAAATTGCTTCATTCAATAAAACCTGTAACAAACAAACTTGCTAATTGATGGAACAAATAGCTATTTAGAAAATATGTGAATGATAGAAAAATAAAGACTTTCAGATTTATTACTTTTGAATATAATACACATGCATAGTTATCAACATGCATAGTTACTATACTCTTTTTAACAAGATGTTTTGAAGTACAGATTCTGTTTTGAAGTTCTGCTTCAAAAAAAATTTAATGTTTTTTTAATAGATATCGATTTGTTTACAAAATAGCATAAGGCTCGAATAAATTTAACCTCTTAGATGCCCTGCCATACAATTTCTTCTGCTCCTTTGCTTAGCAAATTCTTATACAAAGAAATTGCAAACACATTTTCAATCCAGATTAAATTATCACATATTCCTAATTAGTGGAACTTGAAATTTTATGTGAGTTCTAATTCATAAAATATTTTGACATCTTTGTGTAATTGTGCAATTACGCTTTGAATATCAAAGATAGAGGAAGATGGGTCACAGAAAGGATCCAGAATTATCTGGGAAGTCTGTGTTTATTTGAATGCTAAGGAAAATTTAAATGAATGTAATAGCTGCAAATTGCACTGATGATTCAGGCTCCTGTTTAGTTCGGTATTTTCAGGAAAACACAGTTACCTTAGCAACTAGTATATCACATGGGACATGCTGTAGCATGCAGAATGTCTCAAAGTCAAAAGCTTTTCCCTCTGGAAGATATCATACTAAGAAATAGGAAAATAAAGTAACCAAATCTTCCATTTAATGAATTATGTTATTTATCTCCTTGACAGGTAGAAAATAATTTATACTTAAATCAGTTTTTTATGCTATCCAAAATGATAATATTTATATTACATGGATAAAGAAAAAAACAAACTACACGCCCTAAGTGCACAAAGTAAGTCTTCAGTTGAACTATCTGAATAGTACATTGACTGACTTGTAAACCTCTGCAACTGAACGATCTCTTTCTTTGGAGAGGGGTATTATAAATAAGATCCTAAAAATGTTAAATAGTAAGCTATTATCACTAAACATTAAGAAACGTAAGTTTTGTTTCCTGGTGGCAGTAACTCTAAAGTTATAAAATAATCGTGTGAGAATTTAAAACTATACTTTCACGAGTCTAAAACAGCCTAGTTGAGTCAAATATGAAATCAAACTGATTGCCATCAGCACTGTTACAGAGACTTAACTCATATTAATGCAAAGAAAAGTAAGTGGCTTTTTTAATTCTCAAACGTGTACATTGTTGGAGAAACAAATATTTACTGCATGTCTCCCTAGTGCAAGAATTTTCCAGAAACAAGAAAGAAAAGGTGACTGCCTTTGCAGTTCATGCTGTAGCTGAAAGAGACATACAAAATGAACGAAAAGAAAGAAAGAGAGAGAGAGGGAGGAAGGGAGGGAGGGAGGAAGGAAGGAAAGGAAGGAAGGAAGGAAGGAAGGAAGGAAGGAAGGAAGGAAGGAAGGAAGGAAGGAAAGAAAAGGAAAGAAAGAAAAAGGGAGGAAGGAAAGAAAGGAAGAAAAGAACAGAAAGAGAATGAAAGAAACAAGATAAATAACATTGTGGGGACTGCCATGAAGAATATGGAACAGAACTCATCTTCATCTACTTCTCTTCCCTTCCCTTCTGGACATTTCAGCCCTAAAACTATTGTATGGAGCAGAGTAATGTAAGGGGAGAAGGAGTTTGATCACTTAGTGTAGATTATCAGAGCCGGAACAGGGTGAGAACACCTGCAGTAGAGAGGGATGGTGGAGATTGGAGACTAGTTACATATAGGATAATTAATCATATAAGAAAATACACTAGAAACCATAGAAGCCAGATTTCTCACCTCGGGAAAACAGAGTTACAATTAGTAGAAAATGAGACAACTAGAATGAATCATGTACAACTGGATTGGAATGAAAAACATGGCTTTCAATGTATTTCCAGATAAGTATAGAAATAAGTATGTAAATAGAAATATACTTTAGTAATATATAACAAATATATCTAATATCTAATATAATTTTATACATAATATATAATTACATATTATGTGATTATATGATATATAATTATATATTTTATATATGTTCCTTGACTCTTTCCACTGGGAAGTTTCGAGCACCAATACCACAATAGCAATAAGCATACTTGAAGCCCAGATTTTGGATTCTAAATACAATTTTCTGCCAAAAGAAAACAGGCTCTTTGAAAAGATGGCTAATTCCAGGGCCTGGGAAGGGAAAGTACAAGATGAGTCTGGAGCATCTTATTGCACCAGAACTCAAAGAGAGACTCAAATGATGACGAGAATATCTCATAAGGGAAAATAAGTCAGCTTGAAGAGGCTCCTACTAGTCAAATCTGGGACAATTGAAGCATCGAAATAAATACTGATAGTAATGGGTGAAAACATGTTGAATAAAATAGAGAACGATTCATTGATACAGATATAAATTAATAAATGAAAAAACTGGAAATTCAACAAGGAAAATGATATTTATACTTTCAAAATACCTCTCCGCAAAATCTTTACAAAGTACAAGGGAAAATGAATGACTTTATAGTGGAGAAGCCCAGCAGATACCACCTTCATCAAGTGATCAAAGTGAACATCACTTGTAAACAGCAGAATCCAACCCATCTGCCACCTGAGAGGATGCAATGAGAGGAACATGGCGTCATTTCTGTGATATTTCTGTCAATTATGCATAATTCAACCTAATCATAGGGAAATATCATGCAAACCCAAACTGAGGGACTTTTTACAAAGTAACTGGCCTATAATCTTAAAGAATATAGTCATGAAAGTCAGGGAAAGAGAAACTTTTCAGATCAAAAAGACTACAGACAACTAAATACAATGCATAGCTTTGAACTGGATCTATTTGTTATAGAAGATATTATCGGGACAATGTGAATAGAGCCAAACAATTAAATGGTAGTGATGTATTAATTTTAATTTTCTGAGGTTGTTACTTACATTGTGACTATTTAGAAGACTGTCTATGTTTGTGGAAAATACGCATGAAAATCACAGGGAAAGATTGGGTCATGATGTCAGAATCTTACTCTCAAGTAGTTCAAGGATAAATTCCCTTCTACAGTATTATCTCTTCTGTAATTTTTAATTGTTTTGAAATAAAGTATTTGTAGAAATTTAATATGATAGATTAATACAATACTGCACATGGGCAACTCTCCTATTTGTGTTGTCCAGAAAATATTCTCTGAAGAGTTGACATTTCAAGCTGAGAGCTGAAAAACTATGTCATTCAAAAAACTGGATGAAGAGGGTTCCAGGCAGAAGGACCAGCTGGTGCAGAGGCCCTAGACATGAAAGAGTTTAATGAATTCCAAGACTAGAAAAATAAAAGTGTCCAATGTAGCTGGAGGCCTGGGAGGAGTGAAGAAAAATGCATAGACAGGCTCTCAGGAAGGGCCACACTGGTGATGATAAAAAGTTTAGAACTTTATTGAGGTGCTAAGGAAAACCAGTGAAAGATATTACCAAGGGAGTAATATGAACTCATTTATATTTTTAAAAACCACTTGGCAGAGAAAGGGGACAAGAATGAATATAAAAGAGATAAATTTAAAGGCTATTTGCAGTAGGAGTAAAAGATGGAGAAAAATGTCAGATATATTTTGTAAGTAGAAGTGATAGGATTTTCAGATGAATTGAATGAGGATGTTGAAGAAGAGAAAAACAAAGGGTAATGAGAGCAGCTGTTCCTTATTTAGAGTTTGCTGTGTGCCAGGCTGCCTCTAATCACTTCACACACATTTATTAACTCATTTAACCCTCATAACAATCCTATGGGACAAGTACTATTGTTAGCCCCATTTAAGCTTACTAAGGCATGAAAATGTTAAGTGACAAGACTAAAGTCACACAGTAGGTGGCAGAGCTGTGATTTGAATCCATGAACTGCATACTTAACCACACAGTATATATCTTTTTCTTTCTAAATCAACTTTTTGAGATATAATTTACATATAATGCAACACTTGTAAGTGTACAGTTCAATGAGTTTTAACAAATGTATGAAACTGTGTAACTACCACCACAATGAAGACACAGAAAATATACATCGCCTAAGAGTTTCTCCTGTAAACTTTTAGACTTAATTCTCCCCACTTTGTCCCTGATCCCTTCAGCTCCAAACACTAGCCAGTTCTGGATTTATTGATTTATTTAGAGACGGAGTCTCGCCCGGGCTGGAGTGCAATGGCCCGATCTCCGCTCACTGCAACTTCCGCCTCCCGGTTCAAGCAGTTCTCCTGCCTCAGCCTCCCGAGTAGCTGAGATTACAGGCACCTGCCGCCACACGCGGCTAATTTTTGTATTTTTAGCAGAGACAGGGTTTTGCCATGCTAGGCTGGTCTTGAACTCCTGACCTCGTGATTTGCCTGCCTTAGTCTCTCAAAGTGCTGGGATTACAGGCGTTGAGCCACCATGCCCAGCCTAGTATTTCATGTAAATGGAATTATACAAGTATATACTTTTTGTATCCGGTGTCTTTCCCTTAGCTTAAATTAATTAATTAATTTATTTATTTATTAATTTATAAGACAGAGTCTCTTTCTGTTGCCCAGGCCAGAGTGCAGTGGGGCAGTCTCGGCTCACTGCAACCTCCGCCTCCCCTATTCAAGCGATTCTTCTGCCTCAGCCTCCTGAGTAGCTGGGACTACAAGCCCGCACCACCATTCCTGGCTAATTTTTTTGTATTTGTAGGGGTTTCACCATATTGACCAGCCTGGTCTCGAACTCCTGAGCTCCTGATCCACCTGGCCTTGGCCTCCCAAAGTGCTGGGATTATAGGCATGAGCCACCGCGCCTGGCGGCTTAAATATTTTTCAGCCTCCACCATGTTGTTACATGGATCCAGAGCTTGTCTATTTTACTGTAGCATGCTATTCCAGTGTATGGATATAACAAAATTCGCTATCCATTTACTAATTGATGAATATTTGGACTTTTTACAGTATTTGGCTATTTTGAAGAAAGCTGTCAGAAACATTGGTGTACACGTCTTTTCATATAACTTTTTTAATGAAAAAAATTTGAGTACATATCTTTTCATAAAACTTTTTAAAATTACATTTTGAGTAAACGTAAGCCTAGGAATAGAATTGCTAGGTCATATATTCAATTTTTCAAGAAACTGCTAAACAGTTTTCCAAAGTTGTATCATTTTACATTCTCATCAGTAAAGTATGAGAATTCCTCTTGCTCCCATCTTTGTCAACATTTGGTATTGTCAATCTTTTTTAACTTTAGCTATTCTAGTGCATATATAATTTATATTTTTGTGATGGCTAATAATGTTTAATATTTTTAATGTCATTATCAGCCATTCATATATTATCTTTTACAACTGTGTTTACTTTCCCCACACTTATTTTTTTTCTTTTTGTCTTATTATGTATGTATTGTGAATACTTTTTCCCCATCTGTGTCTGACAGCATTTTTGTTTTCTTAATTGTGTCTTTTGAGGACCAAAAGTTTTTAATTTTGGTTAAGTTCAATTAACATTACTTTTTTTCTAAGAACTAATGCTTTTTGTTGTCCTCAAAAATTTGCTTACTTCAAGGTTGCAAGTATTTTCTTCTATGTTTTCTTTAGAAGACAGCTTTAGCTTTTATCTTCGGTTTATGAATCATACCTAGTTTTGTGTATGGTTTGAGGTAATGATACTTATTTTTTTCTGATATGGATATCCAGTTGTTCCAAAACTATTTTTGAAAGGACTGTCTTTTCCCCCATTACATTAGCACTTTAATTAACAAGAAGAAAAGAAAAGAAATTAATTGATCATGTATGTGGGGGTCTATTTATGGGCTTTTTTCTGTTCCATTGATTACTATGTCTATCTTTATGCCAATTGTATAGTCTTGTTTATTGCAATTGTAATTGTATAATAAACGTTGAAACCAGATGCTGAGAGTCCTTAACTTTGTTCTCTTAGTTTGTAGAACAATTTTAGATTTTCAGGAAAACGAGAAGAGAACAGAGAGATTTCACATACCGTGCACCCACTTTTCCATGTTATTAACATCTTACATCAGTATAGGAGAATAGAATTGCTAGGTCACACGTTCCCTTTTGCAAGATGACACAGTTTGTAAACTATAGTGACAGACAACAGATTAGTGTTTGGAGTGGAAGGGATCAGGGGTAGAATGGGGAGAACTAACTCTAAAACGTTACAGAAGAAACTCTTAAGTGATGTAAATATTCTGTATTTTGATTGTGGTGGTAGTTACATAGTTTCATACATGTGTTAAAACTTATCTGCCACAGCTCATGAATCAATATTGATACACTGTTATTAACTAAGGTCCACACTTTTATCACATTTACCTAGGTTTGCCTACCTTTTTTTTTTTTTTTTCGGGACACCACATGACATTTGCTTGTCATATCTCCTTAGACTCTTCTCGGTTGTGCCAGCTTTTCAGACTTTTATTTTTTGATGACCTTGACAGTTTCATAAGGTATTGGTTAAATATATTTGTTGGATGCCCTTGTATTGGAATTTGTTTTTTTAAAAATCATGATTAGATTAGGGTTATAGGGTTTTGGGAGCAAGATCACAGAAGTGGCATTTTCATCACATCATATGAGGCCTGCATAGTATAAATATAATTTATTACCATTCATATTGACCTTGATAGCCTGGCTAAGTAAGGTAGGGTTTGCCAGGTCTCTTCATCATAAAGTTATTCTTTTTCCTTCTTTCCATCCTGTACTCTTCGGAAGGAAGTCACTATTAAGGAGGTGGGGGTTGCATTCCACTTCCTTGAGAGTGGAGTATCTACATAAATTATTTGGAATCATGCAAAGGAAATTTGACTCTTCTTCCCATTTATTTATTTATTTATTTATTTATTTATTTATTTATTCAATCATGTACTTATAACTCATGAATATTTATTTTATGCTTTGGGTTATAATCCAATACTGCTTTATTTGTTGTTCAAACTGTTCCAGCTTTGGCCACTGGAAGCTCTTTCTGTTGGCTTTTGTGTCTTTTTCACACACCTCCCATAGACATTAGGTTGTTTGTAGGTTTTTTTTTTTTTTTTTTTAAGCACTTCTTACTTTTCAGCACAGCGAGATGCTCCAGGTTCATCTAGTGTATTCCCCGTGTTAGTCCAAGAACCATCAATTTCTCCAAGGACTGCTGGTTCCTTTTATTGGAAAACAGTATTAGAAATCAATATTTGAATGTTAGGTATGCTCTATCATTTTTCAAAATTGTTTTGGATTTTTAATATCTTTCACATTTTTATGGAAAAACTCACTTATTTTGATTGAGAGCATATTGAATTTCTCCTAGGTTTTAGCTTGGACTCTAGACAGATTATTATATCTTTTATTGAAGTTAGAAAATCAGTGAGACAATTAGATGGGGATAGGGAATCAAAAATTCTATTTGGAGCACTCATCTAGGCCCTGTCAACCCTCCAAAATCTCAGCACCAGATTATTAATGCCTATTGTGAGATAATAGGGGCAACATGGGCATAACTAGTTAATTAATTAAAGAATGGCTTAAAACCTTTAAGCCGCTGGCTGGCAATATCCAAATCATCAATTTATCAGTTGCTGATTTATGTATGTTTTTGACATGAAGGACCGTGAATTTATAGCTGCAGCTCTTTCTCTGTAGTTACCTTGAGTCTTAGAAGAAGGGAAAGAATACAACATTTCTTAAGCAGCAATCATATCTTTTATGTTGTTCAAGTATTTTGCATGCAAAATGTATTTAAAGACTTACAACCACCTGAAAAATAGCTATTATTCTTCCTACTTGTCAAGTGAAGATTGAGGTCTGAGAGAATAGGTAACTTCTTAGTCATGCAGCAGGGAAAGGTGGAGCTGTGGTTTAAATCCAGAATAGCATTTCCTGATCAAATATTGCATGGGACAGACACAAAAACTATCCATTGTTTATCTGAAATTTAAATATAACTGGGCATCCTGTATTTTTATTTGCGAAATCTGGCAACCCTAATCCAGGGCCATCTGGACTCAAAGGCTGTGCTCCTTTCATCCCACAATGTGCACTCAATACATCAGGAAATACATGCAAATTCAGAAAATATCTTTGCCCATATTCTGTCATTTAATTCACTTTAGTTGCCATATATGTAATATATATGAAAGTGGCCCACAATCCACACTTTGGAAAAAAGTTTAATTTTGATCTGAAGATGAGGAAGGAGCTTTTTAGGGTTTTTATTTGGGAGTAGACAGCTACATATGCCTTTAATAAAATTAACCTTTTGCTTCAATCAACTGTCATCAAATTGGAACTTTTTCCAACCCAATAATTCCATTACACATTTAAGCTGTTCTGTAGCACTTAAAAATACAATCTAAAATATCTGAAAAAAAGAAAGTAGACACAATGTCTTGTCACATTTGATGCTGTCAATCTCTAATTAAAAATACCCTACCAGAGAGACTACTGATGGTATTATTCTCCCTTTGGAGACAGAGCAACCTCTCAGTAAACTAGAAGAAATAATTAGTATCCTTACTTGCAACATACAGTGTAAATTTAAGTTCTTCATAATAAATCTTCAAGGTTTTATGACAAAAATCTCTTTCTAGCCTCATAGTCCTTAAAATTATAATTTTCCTCCTTAATATGCCTCCTGTCCTCTATTTCAGTGTGTAAGGATATTCTTATTTCCCACACTAGTAGATTCCTGTGCCTCTTAGTTTTATAAATATGAGAACAACATAAATTCTTAAAAATTACATCAAAGTTTTCACAACCTTGGAGTACCAGGAACAATTTCCAAATAATGTATCAAAATTTTAAAAAGGCATAAAGGAGAAGGTTGGTAGATTTACCCTACAAAAATGTGGAGCGTTAGTATAGTTAAAAACACAGCAGGCCAGGCGTGGTGGCTCACGCCTGTAATCCCAGCATTTTGGGAGGCCGAGGTGGGCAGATCATCTGAGGTCAGGAGTTCGTGACCAGTCTGACCAACATGGTGAAACCCGGTATCTACTAAAAATACAAAAATTAGCCGGGCGTGGTGGTGGGTGCCTGTAATCCCAGCTACTTGGGAGGCTGAGGCAGGAGAATTGCTTGAACCTAGGAGGCATCTCTTGAACCCGGGAAGCAGAGGTTGCAGTAAGCTGAGATCACACCACTGCACTCCAGCCTGGGCGACAAGAGTGGAGACTCCAACTCACAAAAAACAAAACAAAACAAAACAAAAAACCACAGTAACAAATTAAAACATCAATTGGTCAAAATATTTGCATATAGACAGATAATAGTTCCTAAACTATTTATTAGTTTTTTTCTCTGGTTTTATATTTTTTTATTTTTATATTTTATTTTATATCTGGTTTTATATTTTTATATTTTTCAAAACATATGACATTCTGTTATTATTTTTGCCAGCATATTTGAAAATTTCTGTTCTTTTCATTGTTTCCAATATTCCGTTTCTTCTGTGATGATTTGCTTTTCTTCGTTTTGAACTACTTCCTTTATTAACTATTTCAGTAAGAGTCATGGATGGTAAATTCTCTTGGCCTTCCATATCTGCATTTATTATTCATTTCTTGAATGATAACTAATTGTGTAAAGTTTCCAAGGTTCAAACTTCATTCCCTTCTTTCTTCATTCATTCAGATGAATTTAGTTTTTTCCTCTGATATCTTTTAATGTTTTTGCTTTACTTTTGATGTTCTGCAGTTTTGCTATGATGTCTCTAAACGTGGATATATATGTGTATATTCTGCTCAAATTTTGTTTTCCTTTTTTCACTTAAACAATAAAAAATGAAAATTTGGGCTACTTTATATTTGTATATTAATAAGCAAATATTGAAACTACAACATGTAGGGGTTAAAATATATTATACCTAAAATAGACCCAAATTCAGAGGCCACGTCATATTGAGGGGAGGGTCAAGATTCTGTGAGTATAACCATATGCAAAACCAGATATAGGGTCACCTATATGGGAAATAAAAGAGAGAGGGATTTGGAAAGTCATCTTTTAGTCCCCGGGCATGGACTCTAAACTTTCAAATAACTCTTTTGAGGAGAATTTAATTTCAGAAGTCGCAGCTCAGGGAGATGCACTGAGACCTCAGGCATATTTGGAGACTATTTTGAAATAGAAGACTGTAGCTGAGCCAGAAAGTGAAACCTCAACACATACGTGAAGCTACCATCTGCTGGTAAGATCCCAGGAAAGATAAAAAGGTCCCTGAGGCTCCATCTGCACCTTTATCCCTCTTCAATCATTGACTGATGGCCAGAGATTAGACAGTGACTTGGGCAAATGAGAAGCACAGTGGGAGATTTGGGCAGGGGCTACCCTGCTGCCTTCCATCTGACAGCTGTTAAGTGCCTCCACCCCAGGACTGCAAGTCTTATCCATACTTTATGCCGCCTCAGGGGAAACATTGCTTGTAGTTTTGACTAAGCTTCCCATTGGTAAAGGAGGGCCCCTGAAAGGATAAGCATGGAGCTAGGAATAGAAAAAAGCTCCACATTCTGGGGAAAGTGTTAACATCCTTTATCAGAGAAAGGTGAGGACTTTGCACAGCATCAAAGTTTCCCTCAATCAACTTAAAGGGATGAGAATAACAGAACCTGAGAAATTTTTCTTCTGGAAAGGAAAGATATACAGGTGAGCTAAATGTCCTTTGTGGGCATGCAAAATTTACTAGGATGAGATTGTAGCAAGAATAATATACTTCAACATATTGCCTTAATCTATGCAGGCTGCTATACAAAACACCACAGTCTGGGAGGTTTAAACAATGCACACTGATTTTCTCACAGTTCTGGAGGCCAGAAGTCTGAGATCAGGTGCCAGCATGATCAAGTTCTGGTGAGGACCTTCTCTTCCATGTTTGCAGAGAGCTGACTCCTCGCTGTATGCTCACATGACCTTCCCTTGGTGACAGCTTGTGGAAAGCAAGCAAGCACTCTGATGTCTCTTTTTATAATGCCACTAATCCTATTGGACCAGGGCTCCATCTTCAAGACCTAATCTAAACCTAATCAGTGCTCAAAGACCTCATCTCCAAATACCATCACAATGAGGGTTAGGGTTTCAATATATGAAGATTGTGGGGACAAACGTCTGTCCAAAACATACAATAAACCATTGTGTTTAACGTCACCAGTGAAACCTAACTCTTCGTCTTTTCACAGCTTCAATAATAAAAGCCAGCCCCAGGTGACTCCAGTCACAGTGTTGCTTTTATAAGGTGTAGAGTTTGGAGAAATAAGAATGTTATCAGGAAAGAGGAAAGCTCTCCTGATGTTTAGAGGAGGAAATAAATTGGAAAGTGTGGAGTGGAGAGAAAGGAAGGGCCGGAGAAGAGGAAAGAAAGGCAGGAAATCACACTCAAATGTCTGTTCCCCAGAAACATAGCTGGGGGAGATTTCCAAAGCAGAGGTGTTTGTGTCATCTTGACTTTGCTACTTTGGGTCAATACTGCCACTAGTATTGGACTCCAGTATTTGCTGAACTACAGAAAAGGAACAAAATTTATTGTGGGTGTTTAGGCAGAAAGATAGCTTGAATTCAGGCCTTAGTTTCCTAGGCATGTGTAGTGTTAGCAGAAGATTCTGCAACTACCCCAGTACCACATAACGTGAAGTGAAATCACCAAGAGAACCAGGGGCCAGAAGAGGCAAATCCAGGCAAGAAGTTGGCAGGAGGTGCAACCTTGTGACTGAGTTAAGGGTAGGATCCATGGGTGTTGGAGATATCAGCTACTTGGAGATCAGGAAAGGGAAGTTCTATTAGGGATTGGTGCAGGAAGAAAGGCTGTACTAACCATGTGTTCCCGGTGTTTTCACATCTGGGGCCTTACTGACCCTGGAGAGTCTGCCCTTCCAAAGGCTAGCCAATTTCTGGAGATGGTAAAGGACTTGCTGTACGCAAGTGCACCTTTCATATGCAAACCAACCAATCCAATGCCTACATCCCCAACCATTTCTATTAAAATCTTACATTCAGGGACACTATCCCCCTGCCCTAAACACCCCACCACCAGGTGCCAAATAACTAGAAATAGCACCTAAACCTAGAGGCTGCTGACATTATTCAAACTAGCCAATCCTAAGCTTGCTTACTCTGCCTCATCCACTTCTTCCCTCAGATATCATAATAAAGCCTCTTGCCCACGCTTTTTCCTCAATTCCCTTGCCTCCTGATCCTGGTACTTACCCATGTGGCCACCCATGTGAAGTGAGGTGTCCCCTTCTCTTGGAACTGTGAGTAACAAACTATCTTTTCAATGGGAACTACCTATTGATCTATTGGCTTTACCTTATCTGAGTAACAATAAAATCTGCATTTTAAAAGAGAGGCCAATACTCAGAAATCAGTGGCACAAGACAGTGTATTCATAGACCAACCTGGAGAAGACTCTCTCATCCTAGACATATTATATTTCTTCTGCAACCTGAACACATTCAGGGAAGGATGATGGCAGGAGAAACTCCTTGACGGGAGGAAATTGTCAGATCTTTGAATTGACACAATGTGTATCTCAAAATGACCCCTTAAACAAGGACAAATTCTGCTGTATTTAATTTGAAATATTTAACTTCTCCTGACCCACACTGAACTCACATTAGCCACTGAATGGTACATACATTCGAGAGAAAGGAAGCATACTTAGAGAGTAGAATTTTCTACCCCAGGTCCCAGTGTTTAATAGTTTTTAAAAGAAATAAATTCTTTTCATTGGGATTTATTTATAATGATTTATAAGGATTTATTATAGATGAATGCATATTCATTGCAGATAAATTAATTGGAATATTTATAATTCAATATAAAGAAAAACAGCTTATTGACTCTCACATCATTTTTTAAATGTATCTCTCCACGTATTCATTTAGTGACTGTGTTATGTATATTAACAATATTTTAAAGAAATTTTCCATACCATTAAGTGGCTTTACTATTAATCACGTAGTTCATTTAATCAGTACCCTGTGATTAGATATTTTGATTTCTTTCTTTTCTAAAATAATACTTTGATGAATATCCAGGTTTGTAAAACTTTGTGTGCATTTTATATTATTTCTAACTAGATATATTTATGGAAATAAAACGAGAGTTCCATTTTCAAGACTTTTTGATCCTTTGAACATTTTGATGATTTTTGTTTATATTACCAAATTCTCTCTAGCTGTGCCAATTCATACACCTACCAGCAGTATATAAAATGCCCATTTCTCCCTTCTCTTGAACACATACTGCTTTAAAAACAATTTTTTTTTTTTTTTTAAGACAGAGTCTCATGCTGCCGACCAGGTTGGAGTGCAGTGGCACGCTCTTGGCTCACTGCAATCTCCGCCTGCTGAGTTCAAGTGATTCTTGTGCCTCAGCCTCCCAAGTAGCTGGGATTACAGGTGTGTGCCACTATGCCCAGCTAATTTGTATATTTTTAGTAGAGACGGGGTTTCACCATGTTGGCCAGGCTGGTCTGGAACTCCTGGCCTCAAGTGATCCATCCGCCTTGCCCTCCCAAAGTGCTGGGATTACAGGCATGAGCCATTGTACCTAGCCTTCAAAATACATTCTTATAAAATCTTTGCAGATAGAAAAAAAAAGCATCTCATACTTGTAAATTTCTTTGCTTTGATAATCAATGAAGAAGAAAAATTTCATATATCTGAAAATTTCTCGTATATCTCATATATGCCCTTTATTTAAATTGTGAATTCAGATACTTTGTTAACTTTCTTGGGATATATACCTCTTCCATAATCATGTCTAAAAGTTTCCTCTCTGCTGGGGATTATTAACCTTGTTTGTCACATATGATGCAATTTTCCACCTGGCTAGATATTATCTTCTAATTTTGTTTTTAGATACGTGCATTTCATTTTTATTGACAAATTTTAATATATATATATATATAGAAATATGAAATACAAAGATAGGTGTATGTTCCACAAATTTCCCTTTAATTCACAATTACTCATATAATGTTAAAAATATGTCCTTACTGGCAGAGAATAATAGCTGTAGTAAATTAAGGAAACAAGTTTAAACAAATGTGTGCTTACTCAAACTCTGCCTACCAGAAGCTGCTGCTCTCTCTGCCCACACAGCATTCACATGACCTTCAAGAATTTCAACACCCTAAAATGTCCTTTTCACTGGTCCTTCAGAGAACAATGGATACAATAATAACTGTCAGTGTCAAGGGTCTTATAGTAATTTCACATTCCTCCACAGGAAAGATCTCATTTAACTCTAAAAGCTTGTCAATGTTGTCTCATCTTACATATGGAGAAATGAGCTCAGTGACTTGCTCAGCCACACCTGGGTAGTGAGTAGGATGGCATGACCACTACAGGCATACCGCGTTTTATTGTGTTTTGCTTTATTGTGCTTCAAAGATGTTGCATTTTTAACAAATTAAAGGTGTGTGGCAATTCTGTGTTGAGCAAGTCTGTTGGAGTCATTTTTCTATGTCACATTTTGGTAATTTTTGCAATATTTTCAAAATTTTTTCTTCTATTTGAAGGAGATGCCATCTGGGACTTTCATAGCTAGAAAGAAGTCAATATCTGGCTTCAAAGCTTCACAGGGCAGGCTGATTTTCTTGTTAGGGGCTAATGCAGCTGGTGACTTCAAGTTGGAGACAGAGCTTATTTACCATTCTGAAAATCCCAGGACCTTTAAAAATCATGCTTAACTAACTCTGCCTGTGCTCCATCCATGGAATAATGAAGCCTGAATGACAGCACATCTGTTTACAGCAGGCTTTGCTGAATATTTTAAACCCACTGTTGAGACCTACTGATCAGAAAAAAAGATTTCATTCAACAGATTATTGCTCGTTGATAATGCACTTGGCTAACTATGAGCTCTGATGGAGGTGTACAAGGAGACTAATGTTGCTTTCATGCCTGCTCACATACTATCTGATATGGTTTGGCTGTGTCCCCACCCAAATCTCAACTTGAATTGTACCTCCCAGATTTCCAAGAGTTGTGGAAGGGATCCAGGAGGAGATAATTGAATCATGGGAGCTGGTCTTTCCCATGCTAGTCTCATGATAGTGAATAAGTCTCATGAGATCTGATCGGTTTATCAGGGGTTTCCACTTTCACTTCTTCCTCATTTTCTCTTGCATCCACCATGTAAGAAGTGCCTTTCACCGCCTGCCATCATTCTGAGGCCTCCCCAGCCATGTGGAACTGTAAGTCCAATTAAACCTCTTTTTCTTCCCAGTCTCAGATATGTCTTTATTAGCAGCATGAAAACTGACTAATATAGTAAATTGGTACCAGTAGAGTGGGGTGTTGCTGAAAAGATACCCGAAAATGTGGAAGTGACTTTGGAACTGGGTAATGGGCAGAGATTCAACAATTTGGAGGACTCAGAAAAAGACAGAAAAATATAGGAAAGTTTGGGGCTTTCTAGACACTTGTTGAAGGGCTTTGCCCAAAATGCTGATAGTGACATTGGATGATAAGTTTCAGACTGATGTGGTGTCACATAGAGATGAGGAACTTGTTGGGAAATGGAGCAAAGGTCACTCTTGTTATGTTTTGGCAAAGAGACTGGTGGCATTTTGCCCCTGCCCTAGAGATCTGTGGAACTTTGAACTTGAGAGAGATGATTTAGGGTATCTGATGGAAGAAATGTCTAAGCAGCGAAGCATTAAACAGGTGACTTGGGTACCATTAAAAGCATTCAGTTTTATAAGGGAAGCAGAGCATAAAAGTTCAGAAAATTTGCAGCCTGACAATGAGATAGAAAAGAAAAACCAATTTTCTGGGGAGAAATTCAAACTGGCTGCAGAAATTTGCATAAATAGCAAGGATCCTAATGTTAATTCCAAAGACCATTGGGAAACTATCTCCAGGCCATGTCAGGGACCTTCACAGCAGCCCCTCCCATCACAGGCCTGGAGGAGCAGGAGGAAAAATGTGGTTTCAGGGACTGAACCCAGGGTCCCGTGCTGTGTGCAGCCTAGTGTTGTGGTGCCCTGTGTCCCAGCTGCTCCAGCCATGGCTGAAAGGGGCCAATATACAGCTCAGGTTGTGGCTTCAGAGGGTGGAAGCCCCAAGCCTTGGCAGCTTCCACATGGTGTTGAGCCTGCAGGCGCAGAGAAGACATGAATTGAGGTTTGGGAAACTTCACCTATATTTCAGAAGATGTATGGAAACGACCTGATGCCCAGAAAAATGTTTGCTGCAGGGGGAGGGGCCCTCATGGAGAACCTCTGCCAGGGCAGTGAGGAAGGGAAATGTGGGGTTATAGTCCCCACACAGAGTCCCTACTGGGGCACTGCCTAGTGGAGCTGTGAGAGGAGGGCCCCAGAATGCTAGATCCACTGACAGCTTGCACTGTGCACCTGGAAAAACCACAGGCACTCAATACCAACCCATGAAAGCAGCCCAGAGGGAGACTGAACTCTGCAAAGCCACAGGTGGGGAGCTGCCCAAGACTATAGGAACTCACCTCTTGCATCAGCGTGACCTGGATGTGAGACATGGAGTCAAAGGAATTTTAAAATTTGAATGCTGCACTGGAGTTTGGACTTGCATGGGCCATGTAACCCTTTTGTTTTGGCTAGTTTCTCCCATTTGGAAAGCCTGTATTTACTGAATACTGTACCCTCACTGTATCTAGGAAGTAACTAGCTTGCTTTTGATTTTACAGGCTCATAGGCGGAAGGGACTTGCCTTGTCTCAGATAAGACTTTGGACTGTAGACTTTTGGGTTAATGCTGAAATGAGACTTTGGGGGCTGTCGGGAAGGCATGATTGGTTTTGAAATGTGAGGACATGAGATTTGGAGGGGACAGTGGCGGAATGATATGACATGGTTTGGTGGTGTTCCCACCCAAATCTCAACTTGAATTGTATCTCCCAGAATTCTCACGTGTTGTGGGAGGGACCCAGGAGGAGGTAATCGAATCATGGGGGCTGGTCTTTCCTGTGCTAGTCTCATGATAGTGAATAAGTTTCATGAGACTTGACGGGTTTATCAGGGGCATCCACTTTTGCTTCTTCCTAATTTTCTCTTGCCGCCACCATGTAAGAAGTGCCTTTCACCTCCCACCATGATTCTGAGGCCTCCCCAACCATGTGGAACTATAAATTCAATTAAACTTCTTTTTCTTCCCAATCTCGGGTATGTCTTTATCAGCAGCATGAAAATGGACTAATATATCTGCAGCTTATGGATCAAGGAGTAATTTGGGCTTTCAAGTTTTATTATTTTAAGAAATACAGTTTGTAAGGCTATTGCTGCCATAGATAGGAATTCCTCTGACGGATATAGGCAAAGTAAACCAAAAACCTTCTGGAAAGAATTCACCATTCTACATGTCATTAAGAACATTCATGATTCATGGGAGGAGGTCAAAATATCAACATTAACAGGAGCTTGAATGAAATTGATTCCAACCTTCATGGGTGACTTTGAGAGGTTTGATACTTCAGTGGAGGAAGTAACTGCAAATGTGGTGAAAATAAAAAGAGAACTACATTAGAAATGAAGCCTAAAGATGTGACTAGATGGCTAAATTTGAATGGATAAAGAGTTACTTCTTGTGGATGAGCAAAAAAAGTGTTTTCTTGAGATGGAATCTGCTCCTGGTGAAGATGCTGTGAACATTGTTGAAATTACAATAAATGATTTAGAATATTCCATAAACTTAGATGAAAAAGTAGCAGTAGGGTTTGAGAGGATTGACTCTAATTTTGAAAGAAGTTCTACTGTGGGTAAAAGGCTATCAAACAGCGTCACAAGCTACAGAGAAATTTTTCATAAAATAAAGAGTCAATCAATGTGGCAAATATCACTGCTATCTTATTTTAAGAAATTGCCAGTCACCTTAATCTTCAACAACCACCACCCTGATTAATCAGCAGCTATCAACACTGAAAAAAGACCCTTAACAACTTGCTAAAGGCTTAGGTGATGATTAGCATTTTTAGCAATAAAATGTTTTTAATTAAGATATGTAGATTTTTAAAGACATAATGCTATCGAACAATTACTAGACTACAGTATAGTGTAAACATAACTTTTATAGTTACTGAGAAACTAAAAAATTCATTTGACCTACTTTATTGTGATAGTCACTTTATTGTGGTAGTCTGGAACTGAACCTGCAGTATCTCTGAGGTATGCCTGTAAACACATGCAGTTTTCTTCCCACCTTGAATTCCGTGCTTTTTGTTACAGGACTACTTTCTCAGTGTCAAAAGATTTGTAAAATCTATCCATCGAAGTTGATAAAAGTGATGAGAAATAAAAGCATCATCTCTGGGATAATATGTGAAAAGTGAACATAGATTAGGCTCTTATAAAATGCCAATATTGTTGTCAAGATGTGTGTTTGAATTTAAAAGTAACCTGAAACAGACAAAAAATATGGGATCTCCTCTTTCTCATCCTAAAATCCAAGCTCTAAGGAGAGTCCAAGTTTATGACTGTCGTATTCATCAGGGTTCTCCAGAGGGACAGAACTAATGGAATATATATGTATATGTATATGTATATATGAGTTGATAAAGTATTAA
The DNA here is from genome assembly GCF_008728515.1 of Papio anubis. NCBI lineage: Eukaryota > Metazoa > Chordata > Mammalia > Primates > Cercopithecidae > Papio > Papio anubis. The sequence goes on from NC_044977.1 coordinate 139,121,413, forward strand.
CTCACATAATCACAAGGTCCCACAGTAGGCCATCTGCAGGCTAAAGAGCAAGGAGAGCCAGTCCGAGTTCCAAAACTGAAGAACTTGGAGCCCGATGTTCAAGGGCAGGAAGCACCTAGCATGGGAGAAAGATGTAGGCTGGGAGGCTAGGTCAGTCTCTTTTTCACATTTTTCTGCCTGTTTTATATTCTAGTCACACTGGCGGCTGATTAGATTGTGCCCACCCAGATTAAGGATGGGTCTGCCTTTCCCAGCCCACTGACTCAACTGTTAATCTCCTTTAGCAACACCCTCACAGACACACCCAGGACGAATACTTTGTATCCTTCAATCGAATCAAGTTACACTCAATATTAACCATCACAAGTTTCATATTGCTCTTGAGATTAGAAGAAAGTGGTCATTGTGTGCTCCTGTGTGCTCAACAGTGACGATGCAGGAGCTGGAACATACTAAGAACAGTAGACCTAAGTATAAGGTTGTTTAGTACCTGCCTTGTTCTTGACTGAAAGAACATCTCGGAATTGTCATCCTTTCCCTCTTAACCTGCAATCATTTCCACTATACCTCTTAGTCCTGCTTAATTTCTACATAACACTTATCACCTCTCACATATTATATATTTATTTGGTTACTCGTTACCATCTGTGCCCTCCCACTAAAATAAAAGTTCTGTGAGACTTATAACTTGTCTGTTTTAATCATTATGTTACAGTAATCTCCTGTAATAGTGCCTATAGCACAATGGTCACCAAATAAATATTTGTGATAGAATTAATAAGTAAGAACTGAGCAACTCCAGATTTCAGGTAAACCACAAGAGGCCTCATATCCTCTCCTAAACTCTGTACGAGGAAATCTGGAATGCAGCTTCTCCTTACCACTACTCCCATTCCTGGCCACCTCAGTGTACTCCAATATTTTTCCCAACTCCCAGAGTTTTTTGAAAATTAATATTTAAATGATAATACATGAATATGACTACAAAGCATAACTGAGTTTGTTAAATTACAAAACACTTCTGTTTTTACTGTTATTCTAAAAGTATATAATTTAAACAAACATACTGGAACTTATTCACACTTACCATATAGGATGAGATTCCTTTTGAGTCACTGAGGCACCTAATGACTGTTACTTGCAGAACAGATATGCTTAGTTCTCTCTTACATAAAAGCCTGAAGTTATGCAGTCTAGGACTTGTATAGGGCTGGATCCCATAAACGTTTCAAGTATATGAATTCTATGTGTTGCTACTCTACTATTTATGTGACCTCCAATCTCAAGGTCACCTCATGGGCCAAAGTAACTGTTTTAGTCCAACTATTTTGTCACATTTCAGTCTGTAGGAAAAAGATAGGGACAAAGAAGAAAGGACAAAAAATGCACAGATGTTTGTCTAGCAATGAAAATTCAAGGTTGCCACATGACACTTCTGCTTATATCCCATTGACCAAAACCAAGTGGCATAACTTCATCTTGTTTGGAGGAAGGCAAGGAAATTTAGCCTTTCTTCCACGCGGTCATGTATCCAGCTAAAAATCAGGGATTCTACTACCATGTATGAAAAGAAAATGGATATAGAGGACAACTAGCAGTTTTTAATCAAAGCATCCATCTGAGTGTTTTCCCATACAAAATAATCATCCCAGGAGGCTAAGTTCCAATAATGCTGTCCTTGCCATATTTTTCAACTTCCATTGGAGTCTACAATACATTTTTATACATATCCTCAGAGGTGTCAAATATTCAGTCTTCAGGAGTAAATTTGATTTTTTGAAGCATCAAAAATTATCTCAGATAGAATTTTCTGAGATATGCAACAAAATTAGTGATGTCATTTGACTTCAAACTTATGTTTCTCTAAAAACAATTTCCAGAGAGGTTCTTACACATGTTTCCCAAGACTGGCATCACCATTTACTCTTCTCCCAACACCATCATCAATGTCATCATTAGTAGTATCACTTAACAAAGACTGAAAACTTATGAAGATGGTGATTTTCATATGTGACACTTTCCACTCAAAATGTAGTACTCAAATAAATGCATTTAGTGCCCCTCAACTTGTAATTTCCAGACTTACATCCATTTGTCTGTATAATATGCTCTAACAACAGATGGTATATCATTAAAAATCTTTATTACACTTTATTACACATTGATGCTCTTCTAGGATGCAAAGAAATCTATTTCCAAAATTTACATAAAGATGCTCTAAAATTAGGGACTTACATTTAAAAAGCTACTTGGGATTGATTTAAAATGACATGTAATAGTGTGCTTTCACCAGTTAGCTGGATAATATCACCCTCTGGAGGCAAAGTGGTAATTATTTATGCACTTCATTATGAGGCAGCTCAAAACATTAAATTTCATTCCTGGAGAAATTTTAAATGGGGAAAAATAACAAGTATTGCTTACATTTAAAATCAGTTTTTAGAATGTGATTTCTAATTCCTTTTTCTTTTGAATCTTTATCAGTTGTTCCAAATCAGGAAAGATCTTAGCTAGATCTTCTGGATAACTTGCTGCAGCTTCTATATTATCACTTGCTGCTTCATCTTGTACTTTGATGGTATGGAGACAGTATCTTTGCTTAAACCTCATGATCCAACCTTTGCTAGCCTCCAACTTTTCTCCTGCAGTTCCCTCACCTCTCTCAGCTTTCACAGAATTAAATAGAGTTAAGGCCTTGCTCTGAATTAGGGTTTGGCTTAAGGGAATGTTGTGGCTTATTTGATCTTCTATCCAGGCCAACAAAACTTTATTCATATTGGCAATAGGGCTGTTTTGCTTTCCTATTACTCCTGTGTTCACAGGAGTAGCACTTTTAATTTTCTCCAATAATGTTTTTTTCTTTTAATTCATATCTTAGCTAACTGTTCAGCACATGAGACTTAGCTTTTGGCCTATCTTAACTTTCAACATGTCTTTCTCACTAAGCTTATTCATGTATTTCTAGCTTTTCATTTAAAGTGAGAGATGTGTGATTCTTCCTTTCATGTGAACACTTACAGTCCATTGTAAGGTTATTTTATATATTTTTAAGTAATATAATTTACTTTTTATTTAAATAGGTTTTTGGGGAACAGATGGTGTTTGGTTATGTGAATAAGTTTCTTAGTGGTGATTTCCGAGATTTTGGTGCTCCCGTTACCCAAACAGTGTACACTATACCCAATGTGTAAATCTTTCATCCCTCACCCACCTCCCACCCTTTTCCCTGAGTCTCCAAAGTCCATTGTATCATTCTTACGTCTTTGCGTCCCCATAGCCTAGCTCCCACTTACGAGTGAGAACATAACAATGTTTGGTTTTTCATTCCTGAGTTACCTCACTTAGAATAATGTTCTTCAGGCGGGGCGCAGTGGCTCACGCCTGTAATCCTAGGACTTTGGGCGGCCAAGACGGGTGGATCACGAGGTCAGGAGATCTAGACCATCCTGGCCAACACGGTGAAACCCCGTCTCAACTAAAAATACAAAAAAAATTAGTTGGGTGTGGTGGCAAGGGCCTGTAGTCCCAGCTACTCGGGAGGCTGAGGCAGGAGAATGGCGTGAACCCCGGAGGCGGAGCTTGCAGTGAGCCTAGATGGCGCCACTGCACTCCAGCCTGGGCCACTGAGAGAGACTCTGTATCAAAAAAAAAAAAAAAAAAAAAAAAGTTCTTCAATTCCATCCCGGTTGCTGTGAATGCCATTATTTTATTCCTTTTTATGGTGATTATTCCATGGTGTATATATATATATACCACATTTTCTTTATCTACTCATTGGTTGAGGAGCATTTGGGCTGGTTCTATATTTTTGCAATTGCAAATTGTGCTGCTATAAACATGTGTGTGCAAATATCTTTTCTGTACAATGATTTCTTTTCCTCTGGGTAGATACCCAGTAGTGGGATTGCTGAATCAAATTGTAGATCTACTTTTAGTTATTTAAGGAATCTCCACATTGTTTTCCATAGTGGTTGTACTAGTTTACATTCCCACCAACAGTGTAAAAGTGTTCCCCTTTCACCACATCCATGCCAACATCTATTAGTTTTTTAAAATTTTTTTACTATGGCCATTCTTGCAAGAGTAAGGTAGTATCACATTGTGGATTGTTTTGATTTGCATTTCTATGATAATTAGTGATGTTGAGCATTTTTTCGTTTTTTTTTTTTTTTCCATTTGTATATCTTCTTTTGAGAATTCTCTATTCATGTTCTTAGCCCACTTTTTGATGGCATTGTTTGTTTTTTCCTTGCTGATTTGTTTGGGTTATTTGTAGATTCTGGATATAGTCCTTTGTCAGAAGTATAGATTGCAAAAATTTTCTCCCACTCTGTGAGAGATCTGTTCACTCTGCGAGTTATCTGTTCACTCTGCTAATTATTTCTTTTTCTGTGCAGAAGCTTTTTAGTTTAGTTAAGTCTCATCTATTCATCTTTGTTTTTGTTGCATTTGCTTTTGTGTTCTTGGTCATAAAGTCTTTGCCTAAACTGATGTCTAGAAGGGTTTTTCCAGTGTTATCTTCTAGAATTTTTATGGTTTCAAGTCTTAGATTTAAATCTTTGATCCATCTTGAGTTGATTTTTGTATAAAGTCAAAGATGAGGATCCAGTTTCATTCTTCTACATGTGGCTTGCCAATTATCTAAGCACCATTTGTTGAATAGGGTGTCATTTCCTCCCTTTATGTTTTTGTTTGCTTTGTCAAAGATCAGTCAACTGTAAATATTTGGCTTTATTTCTGGGTTCTCTATTCTGTTCCATTAATCTATATGCTTATCGTTATACCAGTACCATGCTGTTTTGGTGACTATGGCCTTACAGTATAATTTGAAGTAGGGTAGTGTGATGCCTCCAGATTTGTTCATTTTGCTTAGTCTTGCTTTAGTTATGTGGGCTCTTTTTTGGTTCCATATGAATTTTGGGATTGTTTTTTCTAGTTCTGTGAAGAATGATGATGGTATTTTGATGGGAATTGTATTGAATTTGTAGTTCACTTTTGGCAGTATGGTATTTTCATAATAATGATTTTACCCAACCATGAACATGGAATATGTATTCATTTGTTTGTGACATCTATGATTTCTTTCAGCTGTGCTTTATAGTTTCCCTTGTAGAGGTCTTTTACCTCCTTGGTTAGGTATATTCCTATTTTATTTTATTTGCAGCTATTGTAAAATAGTTGACTTTTTTTATTTGATTCTCAGTTTGGTCACTGTTGGTGTATAACAGAGCTACTGATTTGTATACATTAATTTTGTATCCTGAAACTGCTGAATTCATTTATCAGTTCTAGGAGCTTTCTGGATGACTCTTTAGGGTTTTGTAGGTATGCTATGATGTCATCAGGAAACAGCGACAGTTAAACTTCCTCTTTACTGATTTGGATGCCCTTTATTTCTTTCTCTTGCCTCGTTGCTCTGGCTGGGACTTCCAGTACTAGGCTAAATAGAAGTGGGTGAAAGTGGGCATCCTTGTCTTGTTCCAGTTCTCAAGGGGAATGATTTCAACTTTTCCCCATTCAGTATAATGTTGGCCGTGGGTTTGTCATAGATGGCTTTTATTACCTTGAGTTATGTCCGTTATATGCTGATTTTGTTGAGAGTTTTAATCATAAAGGGATGCTCGATTTTGTCAAATGCTTTTATTGCATCTATTGAGATAAGCATGTGATTTTTGTTTTTGATTCTGTTCATGTGGTCTATCACATTTATTGACTTACATATGTCAAACTATCCCTGCATCCCTGGTATGAAAACACACTTGATCATGGTGGATTATCTTTTTGATATGCTGTTGGATTTGTCTAGCTAGTATTTTGTTGAGGATTTTTGCATCTATGTTCTTCAGGTTATTGGTCTATAGTTTTCTTTCTTTTTTTTTTTTTTTTTTTTGTTATGTGTTTTCCTTGTTTTGGTATTAGGATAACACTGGCTTCATAGAATGATTTAGGAAGGATTTCCTCTTTCTCTATCTTTTGGAATAGTTTCATAGAGATTGGTACCAATTCTTCTTTGAATTTCTGGTGGAGTTCAGCTGTGAATTCTTCTGGTCCTGGACTTTCTTTTGTTGGTGACTTTTTAATTATCACTTCCATCTTGCTGCTTGTTATTGCTCTGTTCAGTGCTTCTTCTTCTTCCCGGTTTAATCTAGGAGGATTGTGTATTTCCAGGAATTTATCCATCTCCTCTAAGTTTTCTAGTTTATTCATGTAAAGATGTTTGTAGTAGCCTTGAATGATCTTTTGTATTTCTGTTGTATTGGTTGTAATATCTCCCATTTCATTTCTAATTGAGCTTTTTTGGCTCTTCTCTCTTCTTTTCTTGGTTAATCTTGCTAATGGTCTATCAATTTTATTTATCTTTTGAAAGAACCAGCTTTTTATTTCATTTATCTTTTGTATTTTTTTGTTTCAATTTCATTTAGTTCTGCTCTGATGTTGGTTATTTCTTTTCCTCTGCTGGGTTTGGATTTGGTTCATTCTTGCTTCTTTAGCTCCTTGAGGTGTGATTTTAGGTTAGATTGTCTATTTGTGCTCTTTCAGACCTTTTGATGTAAGCATTTAATGTATGAACTTTCCTCTTAGCACTGCTTTTGGTATCCCAGAGGTTTTGATAGGTTGTGTCACTATTGTTGTTCAGTTCAAAGAATTTTTAAATCTCATTATTGATTTCATTTTTGACCGAACAATCATTCAAGAGCAAGTTATTTAATTTCCATGTATTGTATGGTGTTTTTTGTTTTTGTTTTTGTTTTGTTTTTGAGATGGAGCTTTGCTCTGTCACCCAGGCTGCAGTGCAGTGGCGCCATCTCAGCTCACTGCAAGCTCTGCCTCCTGGATTTGTGCCATTCTCCTGCCTCAGCCTCCCAAGTAGCTGGGACTACAGGTGCTTGCCACCATGCCCAGCTAATTTTTTTTAGTAGAAATGGGGTTTCACCATGTTAGCCAGGAAGGTCTTGATCTCCTGACCTCGTGATCTGCCCACCTTGGCCTCCCAAAGTGCTGAGATTACAGGCATGAGCCACCAAGCCCAGCCTATTTGCATGGTTTTGAGGGTTCCTTTTGGAGTTGATTTCCAATTTTATTCCACTGTTGTCTGAGAGGATACTTGCTATAATTTCAATTTTCTTAAATTTGTTGAGACTTGTTTTGTGGCCTGCTATATGATCTATCTTGGAGAATGCTCTATGTGCTGATGAATAGAATGTATATTCTAAGGTTGTTGGGTAGAATGTTCTGTAAATATCTGTTAAATCCATTTGTTCTAGGGTATCATTTAAGTTAATTGTTTCTTTGTTGACTTTCTGTCTGGATGACTTGTCTAGTGCTGTCAGTGTAGTATTGAAGTCCCCCATTATTATCGTGTTGACATCTATCTCATTTTTTAGATCTAGTAGTAACTGTTTTATAAATTTTGGAACTCCAGTGTTAGTTGCATATGTATTTAGGATTGTGATATTTTCCTGTTGGACTAGTCTTTTTATTATTATATAATGTCTCTCTTTGTCTTTTTTAACTGCTGTTGCTTTAAAGTTTGTTTTGTCTGATATAAGATTAGTTCCTCCTGATCAGTTTTGGTGTCTATTTGCATGTAATATCTTTTTCCACCCCTTTACCTTAAGTTTATGTGAGTCTTCATGTGTCAGGTGAGTCTCTTGAAGACAGCAGATACTTGGCTCGTGAATTCTTATCTATTCTGCCATTCTGTATCTTTTAAGTGGAGCATTTTGGCCATTTACATTTAATGTTAGTATCGAGATGTGTGGTCCTATTCTATTCATGCTATTTGTTACTTGTGTACCTTTTTTTTTTGTTTTTTTTTTTTCATTGTGTTATTGTTGTATAGGTCCTGTGAGATTTATGCTTTAAGGAGATTCTATTTTGGTGTACTTCGAGGATTTGTTTCAAGATTTAGAGCTCCTTTTAGCAGTTCTTGTAGTGCTGACTTCGTAGTGACAAATTCTCTCAGTATTTTTTTTTGTCTGAAAAATACTGTATCTTCCCATCATTTGTGAAGCTTAGTTTCACTGGATACAAAATTCTTGACTGATAATTGTTTTGTTTAAGGAGGCCCTAATCCCTTCTAGCTTGTAGGGTTACTGCTGAGAAATTTGCTGTTAATCTGACAGGTTTTCCTTCATAGATTATCTGATGCTTTTCCTCACAGCTTTAAGATTCTTTCCTTTGTCTTGACTTTAGATAAGCTGATGACTATGTGCCTAGGCAATGATCTTTTTGTGATGAATTTCCTGGGTACTCTTTGAGCTTCTTGTATTGGATGTCTGGATCTCTAGCAAGGTCAGGGACATTTTCCTAGATTATTTTCTCAAATATAAAACTCAAAAAGTTTTCCAAACTTTTAGATTTCTGTTCTTCCTCAGGAACACAAATTATTCATAAGTTTGGTCATTTAACATAATCCCAAACTTCTTGGAGGCTTTATTCATTTTTTAAATCATTTTTTCTTTGTCTTTGTTGGATTGGGTTAATTTGAAAGCCTTGTCTTTGAACTCTGAAGTTCTTTCTTCTACTTGTTCAATTCTGTTGTGGAGACTTTCCCAGGCATTTTGCGTTTCTCTAAGTGTATCCTTCATTTCCACAAGTTGTGATTTTTTTTTTTTTATCTGTGCTATCTATTTCACTGGAGATTTTTCCATTCATATCCTGTATCTTTTTTTAAATTTCTTTAAGCTGAGCTTCACTTTTCTCTGGTGCCTTCTTGACTAGCATAATAATCAACCTTCTGAATTATTTTTCTGGCAATTCAGAGATTTCATCTTGGTGTGGATCCATTGCTGGTGAGCTAGTGTGATTTTTGGGGGGTGTTAAAGAACCTAGTTTTGTTGTGTTACCAGCATTGTTTTTCTGGTTCCTTCTCATTTGGGTAGGCTATGTCAGAGGGAAGGTCTGGGACTCGAGGGCTGCTCTTCAGATTCTTTTGTCCCATGGGCTCCTCTCTTGATGTGATGCTCTCTCCTATCCCCTAGGGATGGGGTTTCCTGAGAGCCAAACTGCAGTGATTGTTATTTCTCTTCTGGATCTAGCCACTCAGTGGAGCTACCAGACTCTGGGTTGGTACTGGAGAATGTCTGCAAAGAACGCTGTGATGTGATATATCTTCAGGTCTCTTAGCCATGGGTACCAGCACCTGCTCTGGTGGAAGTAGCAGGAAAGTTAAGTGGACTCTGTGAGGTTCCTTAGTTGTATTTTGTTGAGTGCACCAGTTTTGTGTTGGTTGGTGGCCAGCCAGGAGGTGGCTCTTTCAAGAGCTCATCAGCTGCGGTAGTATAGGGAGGATACAAGCTATCCCTAGGGTTGCCTTTGGATAAGTATTCAGGTTTCTCAGGTTGTGGGCAGGGCCATAGAGTTCCCAAGAGGTTATGTCCTTTCTCTTCAGCTACCTGCGTGGCTAGAGAAAGACCATCAGGTAGGGGCAGTGGTAGGTGTGTCTGAGCTCAGACTCTCCTTGCTGCATCTGCTGTGGGGTATGTGGGTGTGGTTCCCAGGCCAATGAAGTTATGTTCCTAGGGGGATTATAGCTGCCTCTACTGCATCACACAAGTTACCAGTAAAGTGGGAAAAGCTGGCAGCCACAGGCCTCACCCAGCTCCCACAGAGCCCACACTCTGAAAGGCCAGTCTCACTCCCACCATGCCCCCTCAACAGCACCAAGTTTATTTCCAGGCAGCTGGTGAGCAAGGCTGAGAATTTGCCCCAGGCTACAAGCCTCCCAGCTGAGAAAGTAAGCAGACCCACAGTTCCTCAGCTGTCCCATGGAGCCTGCAGTGACAATCCACCTCCTTCAAAAGGTCTATGGATTCTCTTGGCTTTCCTGGTATGTTCCTGTGGTGGTTCTTAGAGCAAAAGTTCACAGTGTGAGTCTCTACACACAGTTCTGTCTGTCAGAGTGGGAGCTGGAAGTTAGCCCTGCCTCCTATCTGCCATTTTTTCCCATCATAAGGTTGTTAAATGACCCAATTTCAATATTGTTTATCTGGGAACAGGGAGGTCCAAGGAGCAGGAGAGAGATAGGGCAACAGCTGGTAGAGCAGTCAGAACACACACATGTATTGATTAGTTCACCATTTAATATTAACACAGTTTGTCATGCCCCCCAATTACAAGAGTAACATCAAAGATAATTGGTCACAGAGCACCATAATAGATATAATAATATTAAAAATCTTGAAATGTCATAAGGATTACCAAAATATGACACAGAGCACACGCTTTTGAAAAATGGTGCTGACAGACTTGCTCAATGTAGGATTGCTGCAAATCTTTAATTTGTAAAAGATATAGGATTGCCAGGTATGGTGGCTTATGCCTGTAATCCCAACACTTTGGAAGGCAGAGGTGGGTGGATCACTTGAGGTCAGGAGTTCGAGACCAGCCTGGCCAACATGGTGAAACCCTGTCTCTACTAAAAATACAAAAATTAGCCAGGCGTGGTGGCATGCACCTGTAATTCCGGCTACTCAGGAGGCTGAGGCAGGAGAATTGCTTGAGCCCTGGAGGCAGAGGTTGCAGTCAGCCAAGATTGTACCACTGTACTCCAGCCCAGGTGACAGAGCAAGACTCTCTCTCTCTCTCTCTCTCTCTGTGTATATGTGTGTGTGTGTGTGTGTGTGTAATCTGAGAAGTGCAATAAAGTCAGGCACAATAAGATGAGGTATGCTTGTATTTCATACACATCTTTAGTAAAGTAAGTATAGATACCTTTGAAACAATTATAATTATTATTGCATATGTATCTCTCTCAATCCAAAAGTCAGCATCAATAAGCTTAATAGTGAATCAATTGTAGAAGGCACAAACACTAAAAGAATGCCCCATTATGTATACATAATGAATATCTCCATTATGTACATCCAATAAATAAATTGTTTTGTAAATACTAGCAAAAGCAAATATACAAGAGAAATGAATGACACAGAAACACTGAAGGGGAAGAGAAAATTACTAATGTTTGTATATATAATAATTGCATATTGGAATAGCAGATAAAACAAAGAGCTATAAACATCAATAAGTTGGATCAAAAGGTAACCCAATGCAAAATATAATAAAAGGAATAATCATGTTTAAAATAACATCCAGGTTCAACTTTTGTTGTATAAAACTAAGAGCTTTGAATAATCTAGAAATGGCTGTCAAAAAAATATGTGGGCAACACACTTCATGGAACTAAGGGAAACTAAGATTGGATTAGATAGGTGCTGATGGCTTTGAAAACTAACTAGCATTAGGGACAGGATTTTGGTAGCCCATGGTGCACAAGGGAAGAAATAATTTGCCACATGAGATAACCTAGAATGAATTCACAGACTCACTAAGTCTCCTATGGAAAATTAAGACATTCTTTGGGAAGAATGTGTCTCCAGTAATTGCAATGGGAGAGTTTTAGATGACTCAGACTACCCAAAATTCCCAGATTCCACTGAGAATGCTTTGCTAGCAGAAGCAACACCTTATCTCCAGTCTATTGTAGAATTTGTTCCTCCTTTGCTTGAAGACAATGTAATGTGAAGTTAATTCTTTTTATGCCTTACCACCACCATCTTTAAAATTCCTAGACCTGTAACTAGAATCAGACCCTACATGGCTCATGGTCACAAACACAAATTAAACCTTGAAAGAGAAAGCTTACTAGCAAAGGAATTGCAAAATTTTGATAATTTTTCTAGACAAAACATAGAGAATATTTGAGACAATAGAATTCCAAAGTGCTAGACCAAGGTGCAATATACAATTTTACATCGGTCAGATTCATCAATATATATTAATTCATCAGAGATTTGGAATTCATCATGACAGCTTGAATAGCAGTAATACTCAGTTGACTAAAAACTATATTCAGTGGTGATCCACACTGAATAAAGTTGATATGAGAAAAACAATCAGTGTATTGCAAAGGAAGGCACTCTTAAGTTTTAAATCACATGTGCCATATGTGACCAATGAACCCACTCCCTGTGTCCCCTCAAAGGGGTTGACAGAAACTTATGTCTTCATGATAAATGCACTGGTGAGAAAAGCACCACAGTGCTTAAAAAGTGTGAAGTGGCAGGTTTTTTACAGGTTGAAGAAGCTAGTGAGAGACACTGCAGGAATCTCAGCATGGCAGAAGGGGTGTAGTTACCATAACAGGCAGCAGAGTCAAGTAATTCCCATAATGGTCTTATCTACAGAAATCATTGGTGGTGGCTAATTCATCATAGGATTCCTAAGTGGATCATAGGATTTCACCAAGATTCTGTCTGGGGTATGTTAACTCACCTGGTGAGCAGATAACTGACTTGAGCCACAGCAATAAATCTCTATAACCTCTCAGTAAGTAGTTACTCAGTCCTGGGGCAGTTCTTAGACGCAAAGCTCACGAATGAAGGGGACACCCAGCCACTTTGAGAAAAAGCCATAATAACAGCATCAATAATACGTTTTATAATGTTTCCATTTTCCTTTCTCAAAAGGACATGTGCCTATTTGCTAAAGTAAGTACACATTGCGGGTAAAGGAAATGTCCAGACCTTTCTGATGGTTAGCTAACCCAGAATATAACCACCAGTTAGACTGAGCCTTTGGAGGCTGAGTGATAAATGGGATTTGGGTTTGGGACCATCTTGTAGTGGCAATGTTAGGCCCATGTATTTATTCTATAGATATTTTTGAAGTTTAGTGTACATTAACAAAATAAGTATACTCAGCTATGGGCAGAATCGGCATCAGTTACATGTGGCTCTGTGTGTGTGTGTATTCATTTAATTCACAATTTATAAAGCAGAGCCCATTGATTTCTCATTTTACAGATAAAGAAATTAAGACACAGGATGAATAAGTAACTTGCCCCTAAGGTCACAAGCCAAGTTTGTGGCAGAGATGGTGATGCTGCTGGCAGCCTGTCTGGAAGGGCATCCAGGGCTGTGCTCTCCATGGAGCTGGTGGGAGGTAGGAACAGGTGGGAGCCATGCCCCCTACTGAGTTGGCAGGGTGGGAGCCCCATGCTTCCAGGCGCAGCTGCAGCCACCCAGCCACGGCTCCTGACTCAGGCAACCTTGCACTCTTGGGGGCCCAGGAAGCACCCCCTGCCCTCACAGGATCAGAAGTGCCTGCTCCTGCTCCCTGACCTCTCCCTGCTTCCAATGCCCACTCCAATTTTGGAGCAAATTCGTGGCCAAGCCTGGGTGCTGTCACAACCCAGCTGAATGTGCATGCACTCAGGGTGGTGCTGACATGCCAGCCCCTGACTTCCTCAGTCCCCTCCTAACTACAGGCACTAATGACTGTGGGAGAGAGGCCAGAAGTGATGCTGAGGGCAGCTCAGCATGGGCCTGCGGGCAACCCTTGACATGAACAGCTTGGGCACCATGGAGAACATGTTGATGGCAGGAGGCAGATGGGTTCCTAGGCAGAAAAAGGGGGGCCCCTGGTCTCTTCAAGCCAGGGATGGCCTGAAGCTTGGAGGCTGAGCTGTCAGTTCCAGGTAGAGTCCACAGCCCAGAATGAGAACTTATGATGCTTTCTCTGGGCCTGCCCATGGCCACCCATTGACCAATCAGCATGCACGTCCTCCCTTCTGAGCCCATAATAACCCTGGACTCAGTCAAACTCACACAGACATTGAGACTACCAGCCGCAGGAAGGAGCTACCCATTTTGGTTCTCCCCAACTTGTTGGGATGACCTGCCTACAGAAAGGAGCTACCCATTCTGGGTCTCCCTCCACTGAGAGCTGAACACTTGGGACTATCTGCCTACAGAAAGGAAATACCCACTACGGGTATCCTCTCTGCTGAGAGCTGGACTCTTACTGGGATGGCCTGCCTGTGGAAAGGAACTACCCACTTCAGGTCTCCGAAGAGCTGTTCTGTCATTTGATGAGGCTCCTCTCCACCTTGCTCTCCCTCCAGTTGTCCACATACCTCATTCCTCCTGGATGCAGGACAAGAACTCAGGGCCTACCAAATGGTGGTACTGAAAGAGCTGTAACACAAATAGGGCTGAAACACACTCCCTGCTTGCCAAGTTGCAGGTAATGAGAAGAAAAGAACTGCAGCCCTTCAGTGACCCCAGACCTAGGGACTCCCTGAGTCAGGGCTATGACTCCCTCTTTGGGGCTCTGCAGTTCCTTGCAACTCCAAGCTTCCGGGTGCCACTGCATTCCCTGGTGCCTGCAGTGGCAGCCACTTGTGGTATGCCAGGTCCAGTCGCAGTCCTGCAGAGAGCCGACACCTGTGCCTATGCCTGCAGCTGCCCACCCCACCACAGCTGACATGCCTGACTGTGCACAGTGGCCGGACCCCATGCTGGCTCACAGACTGCTTGCCACTCTGCACCTGGCTCACCCCTAGCAATTGTGGGATCTGGGCTGGAAGCACGAGTTGAGTGCAGCCTGCCAGACGAAATGGGCAGAACGAGCCCAGTGGGCCTCAGTGAAAACTTGGGCAAAGGCACCACTGGCCACAGAGATTTCTGGCTGGAAAACCAACACCCTAAACATCCCAAGACAATGGGATTTGAATTCAAGCAGGCAAGTTCCTAAATTTGTATTTTAATCATTGTACTATATTACGAAGTATAGAGTACACCCATTTCTCCTGCATCTCCCAAAATACATACATACACACACACACACACACACACACACACACACACACACACACTATACAAGAGGCAAATGACTGGTTATTTTGAGAAGAGTGACAGGGAGGAGGGAGAGGAAAGCTTTTAGTTTTTTATTTTACAGATTTTTGTGCTGTTTAAGTTTTCTAGCCATGTGGATAATTTATTTCTGCCTTAATATGAACAGAAATGCAATTTTAAAATGTGTACAAAGGACTTGAGGTAAGAAAGAACGTTCTTTGAGAAACAAAAGGAAGTTTTCATGATTGATGCATAGAGTCAGATGCAGAAGAGAAATAATAATAGCTTGGAAAGGAAGGTAAGTCTTTGTAGGCCATTTTAAGTATTTTGAATCTTGTCCTAAAAGTAATGGGAAATTATTTAGAGTTTTAAGCATGAGAGCAACATGATCAAATGAATGCTTATTTAATAGATCACTGGGTAAACATGTGAATAATAGATTGGAGATGAGCAAAAATAGATGCTAGGGACTGTCTACTAGTGAATTAGAGTAGTGCAAAAAATAAGGTAATGGTGACTGAGGCTATGATCGTGGTAGTAGAGATAAAATAAGGAATGATTACATAGCTATCGAGTAGGCAAGGTCAATGTGATTTGGTGATTGATAGGATGACGAAGGACAGGAAAAAGATAAGACTTATTCCCAGTGTTTGGGCTTGTATATCTCATGAGTAATGCTGACATTCACAGATAAGAAAGTGAAAACTGGGGAGGAAAACCTATGTTCAGTTTGGAATATGCTGAGTCAGAGGTAGCAATTGAAATCTGTGATATAAAGCAAAAAAATGGATATATGGTTTCGGAGTTCAGAAGAGAGGTATCTGTTCAGCACTACATGGCTTCATGGGAGTAAACAAGAGAGACATATAGGAAAAAGCGGCTGGTGAGCAGGGAGACTGAGACAGACAGCTCCCAGGAAGGACCCAGAAAGTAATTATTGAATGAATGAATGGAGCAGCCAAGAAGACTGAGGAAGTTTTCCATGAAGCAAGTGAAGGAAAAGATAAGCATTATAAAAAAAAAAAAAAGGAAAAAATAAAGATTGATTAGTTTAGACAAATAAAGCTATGGAACAGATTGCACTAATGTAGGTTGATAAAGGCATTTATTTATTTAGAGGCAGGATTTCACTCACTGTATCCTGGACCTTCTGAGCTCATGCAGTTCTCCCACCCCAGCCTCCCAAGTAGCTAGAACTACAGGCAGGCACCATCATGTCCAGCTAATTTTTAAGGTTTTATATAGACAAGTTCTTGCTATGCTGCCCAGGCTGGTCTCAAACTCCCACTTCAAGTGATCCTTCTGCCTCAGCCTCTAAAATTTCTGGGATTACAGGTGTGAGACACCATGCCAAGCTAAGGTATTTACCTTTAAAGAATTCCAGGGCTAGTAGTGATCTGCCCTAAAATCCAAAACCATCTCCAAATGTTGTATAAGTGACAAAAGTATTGTATAAGTGACAAAATTATGATGTTGCTGAGATAGCATAAGTTGTACAAGCAAAGAAAAATTTTATTTTGGCCAATATGCTCTGTTGGAAAATATAGGCTAACATATAATTCTGCCAATCATCCAATGCCATCAATCATAAATAATTGATTGATGCCAGTCAATTATTTAAAAAATTAAAATAATCAGTTCATCTAATTTTCAAAACAGATAATTAAACAAAAGGTTTTAAAATTGAACCTCAAATATTATGCGGATAATTTTCAAAAAGTAACATGGTTTCAAGTATGTCAAAAATGTGATTTCTAAATCTGTTAGAGTAGAATTTTTCCAGGTGTCTCAGAAATAATAACTCATATGATTGACTGAGTTTGTGGTATTTCCATTCTTAACTTCATTTTCATGGTATTTCTAGAGTGATTTGCATTCACCAGACAATGTTGTAGCATGAGGGATCTCAAGATAATTTAATTTAGTTCTTGTTCTCAGGAGCTTGCATTTGGGTGGAGAAGATAAAAACATACGCATTTGTTTGCAAAGATACAAATATTCACAAATTATTGATGAAGTTTGACACCTATTAGAGAGATCTCCTGGGGGATTCATATAAGAACTGAACATTAAAGACTGAATAAGAGTTGGGCAGAGAGAGTAAGGAATCAGTCATAGCAGAAAGACAGAAGGGCAACCTAATCCAAGAAGCAGAAACAAAGGAAAAATTAATTGTGTTCAGTACAAACAAAACCTATTGATATTATTACAGGGTAAAATATTTCACCTGAAATGAAAGCTCTTCTTCAGATTGAATTGCTAAGTATGAGTCTAGGCTTCTTGGAGGAAGAAGAAATATGAACTTTAACCAGGAAGTGAATGGAACCATTGGAAGAGTTTTCTATAGATGGATAATGATTGCACACACACACAAATCTCATTTATTCATTTATATGAAATCAGATCTCTGTGTTAATATATTTAGAGAGGAAAAGACTTGGACTCAGGTAGTTAAGAAAGAAAGTTCTAATGGTACTTTAGAATAGTTGTGAAAAGAAAGACAAGAGAAGCATAAGGTTAGAGAGGGAGGAATCAATTTGTAGTGGATGTGTAGGATTTTCTGTGCAGCACCCCTTTCCCTGATTCTTCTGATAAAACCGACTTCTCCATTTAGGGATTAAATCCTTGCCCTCCACCATGCCAATAGTGTGGTTCTAACAGGGGCTACTACATGGATGGATCAAATCTGTCAGTTCCTTCTACCCTCTTATCCTCCAGCCTGCCACACTAATTGGGGCCAAGCAAGGGAGACATAACACTAGATAGGTCAATAAAAATCAGTTCTAGGATTGACATTAAAAGAAGAAGGACACTTTCATCTCTATATGAAGCTGTAACTCTGCAATTTCCAGGAAGGATACACAGCCAACACACAGAGAAAGGCAGAAAACAGTGTGGGGTAATATGAGAGAGACTGAGAAATTAAGAGACACCTGATAGCATTAATTGCCTTCTCTCTCAATTATATTTCCCCCAATCAAGATAACATAAGCCTATAGTTTCCCTTTTGCCTAAGAGAAATTGAAGCTGAGTTTTGTTTCAGTCACTTAGCACCTAAAATGTTGTCATTTATGCAAGACCTGGGTAATATTTAGGAAATAAAATGAGAAGGTCTTGAAAACCAATGCCATGTGGGGACAGGAAAGTGAGAAAATGAAAATGATACTAACATTCCAGCTAGTGAAGGATGGAGCGTGATACTATGAACTGAGATAAAGTACACAGAAGAATAAGCAAGTTTTGGGGAAAAGATAATGAGTTGAGCTTTACACATGTTAAATTTAAGGTGCTTATCAGCCATTCAGAACACATTCAGTTGACAGGTGGATATAAAAGTCTGAATAGACTTATGTTCAGTTTTGGCAAGTACAGGCTGAAGAATTATCACATAAAGGTGATAGACAAAAACTTCAAAAACGATGATGTTAGACTTGGAAAATGTGCAAAGTGAGAAAAATGGTGGGATGAGAATGAAAACCTGGAGAATATCAGTGTTAAGGGTCTCAAGTGGAAGAAAGTATTAAGCAGATAGAGAAAGAAGTATCATAAAAATACAAAAAGAAACAAGGGTGCTCAGCAATATAGAAACTAAATGTTAGAGAATATCTTGAAAGAAGTTACTGTTTTAAAAGCTACAAAGAGCTCCAATAGCACAACGTCTTAAAAGTCTTCATGGCATCTAGAAGGCTGTTGGTGGTCTTATAGAGAACTATGCTAATACAATGTGAGAAATAAATAAAGTAAGTTTCCAGTGGGCTGGAATAAACATGTGAGGTAAGAAAATTAGCTATAGCCAGTGCAGTTCTCCAATGTTTGTAAACAGATAATAAGAACTTGGACCATAGTTAGAGGGGAACACAGGCAAGGTTTCACTAGATTAGGAAAGACACCAGCAGGGAAACTACACAAACACACACATTATGAGTTATATATACAAATATATATTAAATACACACACACACACACACACACTTATTAGGCTAGTGCAAAAGTAATTGTGGTTTCAGACCGTGAATTTTAAATCATTACAACTAGGCTCAAACATATCTTTATTAATCAAAATAGGAACCATTATAATCAACAAATTTTTGCCAGTGAGAAATAAGTTTGTTTATTCCTGTAGCATAACAACCTATGGTTCAAGATTCAGCGAACTCTTGGAAAGCATTTTCTGCATTCTGCTGGTTGTGGAAGCATTTTCCCTGCAAAAAGTTGTCGAGATACTTGAAGAAGTGGTGGTCAGCTGGCGAGAGGTCAGGCAAATATGGCGGATGAGGCAAAACTTTGTTCAACTTTTGAAGAATTAGTTTTGCACCATGCAATTGGGAGAAGAATCGGACCCTTTCTGTTGACCAACGCCAGCAGAAGGCATTGCAGTTTTCAGTGCATCTCATCTATTTGCTGAGCATACTTCTCAGATGTAATGGTTTTGCCAGGATTCAGAAAGCCGTAGTGGATCGTAGTGGCAGCAGACCACCCAACAGTTACCATGACATTTTTTTGTGGTGCAAGTTTGGCTTTAGGAAGTGCTTTGGAGTGTCTTCCAGGTCCAACCACTGAGCTGGTCATCGCCCACTGTCATATAAAATCCGCTTTTCATCACACTTCACAATCCAATCATGAAATAGTTCACTGTTGTGAAGAGTAAGAGAAGACAAAACTTCAAAACGACGATTTTTTTATTCTCACTCAGCTCATGTGGCACCCAGGTACGGAGCTTTTTCACCTTTCCAATTTGCTTCAAACGCGGAACAATCATAGAATGGTTGACACTGAGTCTTTTTGCAACTTCTCGTGTGGTTGTAAGAGGATCAGCTTCAAATATTGCTTTTAATTGGTCGTTGTCAACTTCTGATGGCGGCCACTGTGCTCCTTATCTTCAAGACCATTGTCTCCTTTGCAAAACTTCTTGAACCGCCATTGAACTAGGAGTTGGTTAGCAGTTCCCCAGCCAAATGCGTTATTATGTTGCCAGTTGTCCCTGCTGCTTTAAGACTGATTTGGAACTCAAATAAGAAAATCGCTCAAATTTGCTTTTTCTCTAACATCATTTCCATAGTCTAAAATAAACATAAAATA
This sequence comes from Papio anubis, assembly GCF_008728515.1. Taxonomy (NCBI): domain Eukaryota; kingdom Metazoa; phylum Chordata; class Mammalia; order Primates; family Cercopithecidae; genus Papio; species Papio anubis. The sequence goes on from NC_044977.1 coordinate 139,141,131, forward strand.
AGCAGCAAAAAAACATAAAGTAAGAAATGCCCATGAAAATGATGTATAACATAACTATATTTATTTAAGAATGTATTCCAACATCAAACAGCAAATTCCAACAATGCAAAACCCAGAATTACTTTTGTCCGAACCTAATATCTTCTTGGGCCAGTACTCCTGGGCTTAAGTCTTATTAGTCTTTTGTGCCAGGACAATCTGTATAACTTCTCTGTGCCTCCTTTATCCTATCTGTAAAATATGGATAATGGAGTAATAATGGAAATTACTTAGTGGAATTGTAAGGATTAAATGAGTTAATGGGTGGAAAGAACATAAAACAGATACTGGTACACAATAAGCAATCAGTAAATGTCAGCTATCATTACAACAAAAATGATCCATCTTAGAGAGCTTTTACATTCATTTAGAAACCTCTTCTTTCAAGGCTGCTCGAGTGTGTAAGTGGAGGATGCCAGCACTCACACAAATATGTCATTACCTCTATTCCTTAATAATGGACAGTACTCTTGATGCCAAAAATACTTTGGACAAGCTGACACAGCATTAAGCATTGATTTTCTGGTTTTCCCTGTAAGTCTTTTTGCTCATAATTTATTTCTTGTCCTCACAACTCTAGGTCCTCAGGTGTCTCTGTAATATAATTAGTCTGACATGCATTCTCTTTGACTCCTGGAAGTGCTACTTCTCAATGGCATGGTGGGTATGACATCATTATCACAAAGGCACATGCACTTCATTCTGGAGCTGGCCATTATTGATGGCACCTGCCCAGGTCTACTCGATCTTTCTGCAATACATCTAAACTCATTTCTCAAAAATGTTGGATACTGACTCTATAGAATAGGAAGAAATTTAAAAATGTATGAAGCATTATTAAGGGTAGAATGCATACAAGATGTTGTAGTAAAAATTAGAAAGCAAAAATTCATCCACACTCTAATTTCAACTCTGAAAATGTATGCATGTATGTATTCATGTTCTGCCTAAAAACACAGGCTGGAGGGAAAAACACCAACAACTTAAACTTGTATATATCTGAATGGTATGGTTTAATTTCCTCTATTCTTTTTCAAATATTTACAGAGGTCTTTTGTTACTTTACAATTAAAGAAAATGTTTTATTTTGTGGGCTAGATATTCAGAAAAGTTACTGACATTCAAAACCATCCTCCTTTGTATTGTTCCCAGGCAACGCTGTAGTCAACTTTCATGCTCTCAGAGCAAAGCTTTTTTGAAAGCCCATCCTGAAAAGTTCCCATGATAATCCAAATCCTAACTCATTTAAAGAGAAAAGTATTACCCATTTCTTCTGGTCCTACTTAAAGTGACTACATTTTTTGGTTTTGACTTTTGGTTTTGGCACTCTTTCATGCAACAAATATTTGTGTGCCTATAATGTGCCAGGCTTTATTCCCTGCAAATAAATCAGGGAACAATACAGGCATTAATTCCTGTCTTCACAGAGCATTACACCACAGAATACATTTAACTCTTAATTTTTTTGTAGTAGAATATTTGTCATTTAACTAAGGATGGACGCTGTGATATAGAGCAACACTCCTTCATCTCTGTCACGTAGTACATACACCTCACAGCCCTGTCTATGCCACCATCATTCTCTCTCTAGTTGACCCTGTCATTTCTGCCCGATGATCACCTGTCCCTGGGGTTCTCTGTCAGGGTTTCTGTTGACTCTTATTGCACAACTGGTTGTTCTAGTGTGGGGAGTATCTAGTGATCAAGAAAGAAAAAGATAAAAGAACTATCAAATTTCAAGCGTATTATTTCACGTAATCCTTACAGTTTCATGGAACACGCAATATTAACTGCCTTTTATAGATGAGGGAACTGGTTTAGTGAGCTGAACATTTAGTGAGCTCTTTTCATCCTTCATTTATTTATTTTTTCATTAATTGACCAACGTATATTTGTAGAGTACCTAGGTGCTAGGGATAAAATGAAGAGTGAAAATAGATCATAAGCTCAAACATGGGAAGATAGGGAAAATAATTTTGTGAAGAGAATAGAGAGAGCAACTTTTAGAAAAGAAGTTCTGCCTGAGGAATCTGAGGGGCCCTCCAGGGAACCCTACCTATGGGGCAGGAAGAGAAAGAACAAGAGGCTCATGGGGCTCAGAAAAGGGAAATTTCCCGGATACTCTTTGCCTCCTCATTTTATTCTCAGGACCCTGGCTCTAAAGTTAGTTGCCGTCTGAAGTCTGAGTTTTATTTTTAAACAATTTTTTTGGCATAATTTTATTTAGCCACAATAAAATTCATTCATTTTAATTATACAGTTGGAAGAGTTTTGACAAATGTATATACCCATGTAACCAAGCCCCCAGTCAAAATATAGAACATTTCCATCAGCCCAGAAAGCTTTCTACTGCCATCGACGTTCCTCAGCCCCTAAACACTCACTGACCTAACGTCTATCACTCTAGATAGATTTTTGCCAGGTTTTCAGCCAGCCCCTAGGTGGATATCTATCCATGGTGACTATAATGTCTCATTGGCTATGACTTTGCCCAGATTCCTGGCCACTCAGTTTCTTGGAAAAAGTACAGTCATTAAAATCAATGGCACTATTTCTGGCACTGTAAAGCTACAGAAGTCACTTTCCACAAGTACCTACAGAACCCATTATCCTACAGGTGGAGACTTCTTAGAGGCTGAGCCAAGACCGAGCCTGGCTCCACAACCCTAGTTTCTGGGAATGTGGCTGAGTTGATTAAGGAGGTCTTCTCCCTTTTGTTTCTAGGAATGATAGTCACAATTGTCCAAATAAAAACTCTTATATGTTTGAAATTATGTTGAATGCTGAGTGCTGAGGTTGTTTAACTTTCTTGTAAGAACTTTAATAAAAAATTTATAAGTGTTTTAGTATTCAAAAAATTGATCTACTCAATGATTTGCTGTCCTGGAGTATCACTCACAATCCTAGAGGTCTTAATATATTGGTAATTGTTACAGAAGAAACATCTGCTAATTAATAGGCAAGTGTGTATGTTTACCTATTGAGACATAACAGTAGAGATATCAGATATTCTTATCATAAGGTCCTCTGCTATGAAATACTTAAAATTCATACACCTGCCTTCTCTAATATTTTCTTTATGGGAAGTACGTGAGATACCCTTGTATCTTCTGAGACAAAGAAAGGGGAATTATTGGAATTCACCAGATTACATGACTTCTATTCAGTCTCCAAACCTATACTCCTTTATGGAATTAACACTTACAAGGAACACAAGCTAAAAAGAAAAAGAAACTTGGAGATTTTTTAGTTTGTTCAGTTAGTAATGCTGATAATATAAAATTTTATCAGTTCCAGGAAGCAGTTCTTTCCCTTATTGTTTTTTCAGTCTATGTAAGAGTAGTTGCTTTCTACTAACCGTTAGAGCTGTAATATTCATTCTTCTGGTATAGAAAACGGCAATGAATCCTTATGCTTCAAAAATGCTTAGAGCTTCAAGAATTGTCAAATCCCAGGCAATCTTTGTAAGCCTATATTCTGAGCTCAAAATTAACATGAGCAGAGAGTTAGGGTGTTAGCACCATATATCTAGTGGATTTACAGGAAGACCAAAGCTCTCTATTTCCAGCCCAACCTTAAAAAAAAAAAAAAGAAAAAAGAAAAAGGAAAGCAACACTCTATTTTTCTCTAAGAGTGTTACAAGTGCATCTGGAAAAAGAAAAATGAGACAAAAGAGGAGGAGACAGAGATGCAATCAAAGAAATCTCCAGTATTCTGGATTCCACATGCCTCTTCTAAACCAGTCCTAGAATCTGTGGGATATTAAGAGTTTTGTTATTCCAGGAAGAAGGCAGCATTCCTTGACTGGTCCAGGTAAATTCCTAAGGCTTCCCATTTGAAATTTGGTTCTATTTCTTTTTCCTCTCATAATACTCTGTACTCTTTATTTACTATGACAATGAATATGGAATTGCCAATGTGTTCTAATTAATTACACGTTCCCAATGGGAGCCCAGTTATCTGTGTCTTTATCGCTCCTCTTTGCTTCTCTCTGGAATTCTGATTCTTGCTTTACTCTTTCTTAGGCCGCAGATAAGATGGATTTGGAAAGGCAAGTGGGGGAAAACAAATTGTAAATCGCATTTGAATACAATCAGGATATAGGGGGCCAAACACTCTGAAGTAATGAAGTAACATCCTCATTGACTGCTGTGATCATCTTTAAGAAAGATCACATAGGGAAGCATAAAGACCACAGAGAAAGATACGTGAGACCCTATTTTATCCTTTGAGTATGTATTATTTATATTTATTTTCCTGTCTTTACTTTTTTTTCTTTTTATAATTCACCTCAGATGGATGGAGAGACAGAGAGTGAGAGAGAGAGAGAGAAAGGGCGAGGGGGGTGTGGGGGGGAGAGAGAGAGAGAGAGAGAGAGAGAGAGAAGATGATGTCTTATTAGGGAAGACTGGAGGATCTTTTTAGGAAGAATGTATTAGCTTGTTCAGGCTGCCATAACAAAGTACCATAGTCTGGGTGGCTTAAACAACTGAAATTAATTTTGTTACTCTTCTGGAGGCTACAAGTCCAAGATCAAGATGCTGACAAGGTTGGTTCCTTCTGAGTCCTGTCGTCTTGGCTTGCAGATGGATAGCTTCTCACTGTAGCCTCACATGGTCTTTCTTCTGTGTGCATGCTTCCCTTGTGTTTCTTTGTGTGTCCAAATTTTCTTTTTTATAAGGACATCAGTCAGATTAGATTCAGGCCCCCCCCCACTGACCTCATTTTAACTTAATTACCTCTTTAAAGGCCCTATTTTCAAGTACAGTTACATGTTGAGGTATTGGAAGTTGGGACTTCACTTATTAATTTTAAGGAGGACACAATTCAGTCCATAGCAAAAGGTATAATGCTTTTGTTAGGGAAGACAAGAATACGCATTGATGGTGGTGATAGGAAAAAAAAAAATGGATTACAGATAATTTTCTAATGTAGGATTAAGATAATTTAATGATGGATCTAACATGGAAGGTGAGGTACAGGAAGAGTTGAGAATGCCTCCAAGTTTTCTAGCTTAGGCAGCTAGATATACAGCTGTAAAATTAACTAAAATTTTAAAAATACTGGACAAAAGACAGGTTTGGGAGTAAACCAGGATATTTATTAATTCAACACATATTTAGCAAGTTTTGACTACATCTCTAGCACTTCTCTAGAAAAAAAAAAACTTCTAACATCAAGTTTACACTCCAGAGTTCTCTGAACATGTAACACTTGTATCTAATAGATACATGTAACACAGTATCTATTAGATACTGAAAAGATTGGAAACAGTAAAGTAAGACTTTGAGTAAGCAGTTAAATATATAAACCTGAAACTCAGGAATTGGGTCAGCCCGGCAGATATGAATTTGGCAGTGAGAGTATATCTACCACTAAAGCCATAAGTCTGAGTGAATTCACCTGAGAAGCATGAATCCTGAGAACCAGTCTCTGAATCAGGCAAATGCATATGGGTTATAAAGAAGAGGAAAGACTAGTAAAGGAGATGGAAAAAATAAATCAACCAGCAAAGCAGGAGGAAAACAAATGACTTCAGTTTTGACTATGTCCAGCTGAGATTGCCTGTAGAATTGTCTCATATATATATACATATATATATATACACACATACATATATATATATATATACACATACACACACACACACACCTTCAAATTAGCATCAGAGAATGTAATTTTTACATGCACACTTTATGTGTTCAGGTCTTACCAGTAACTCTAATGAGTCTAAACTTAGAAGTTCTAAGGAAAGGACTTTATGCATTATCTACACCAATCTATAAGCAACAGGAAGCAGCGCAAGTCCTTCAGGAGCCTGTTCTCTTTCCCAGATCTCTTTCCCAGACGTTTCTCTGCCTCTGGCAACCTTGTATAAAATACTCATTTGCTAAGCAGAGACTGTGCAAGGGTAAACTGGAGCTGACCAGCCCTCGTGGGCACCGACCTTAAATACCTTGTGCAGTATTGACATAACTCCCACTGACTTTTGCTTGTCCATCTAAATTTCCCTTGTTTCCCATTAATCTCACTGAGACTCCCCACACTGCACTAAGAATCTCTTTCTTCCACATTTAAAGCCTTTAATTACTCCCCCAGACATCCCTTCCCAGTTTGGCAGTGCAAAAGCAGACTTTAGGGAAAGGTTTCCTAGAATTAAACAAATAGATTACATCACTGTTTCCTGTTCTTTCCAGAATTAGGGCAAAATTATGTCTTTGTCGTGTTAGTCCATGTGAGGTCGGGCCAAAGAGGAGGTTGGCAATTATTCCTTAGGGGGAATGCTAAGTGGTCCTTCATCAGCAGTCACAGCTGATAATGATAATTTTCAGAAAAACAAAAATGAAACCTCTGTGGCTCCTGTGATAAGACCTTCATTTCCTTTCAGATATTGTTCTCCTTTCACCATTACCACATTCATGCTGCTAGTGAAGTGCAGCTCTAATGTGTCCTTGTTCAGTTTTCTCCCCAGTCTTTCCCATTTTTAAGGTCGTCGTTCCTATTTTGTTTTTAAGCATGATCTACCTTTTGACGAGTAATCCTCTTTTCCAAATTCCTCCCAAATTTTGCTTTTCTCAAACCACACACACACAAAATGAGTTCCTTTAAAAATACATACATAAACATAATTTTGGCTTTTTTAAAACTTCCTCTTAATGATAAGGCTATCACACACTCTCCACTTCCTAAGGGGGCCAAAATTTGGAGGAGGTTCACATTTCTGAAGCCTATTCTAAATGCATGGCATACTATAAATTAAATACAGACAAAGTCAATATAAATTTAGTCAGACAGATGAGGGAGAAAAGCCAAAACTCGGATTGCTTCTCTACCATTTTCTCTTAATTCCCTGGTTGTTTCATTTAGTTTGTTCGGTTGATTGTTTGGTTTCCCATCCCCTTTCTTTTTCTCTCTCAAGCATCTCACCTCAACTTGAGCACAGACTGAAGACAAACCTCAGCCCTCACCCATGGTGCAGGCCCAAGTCCAGAATGCACAAAATAGTCCCGGTCTCTCTTAATGTGGTAAAGTAGGGGCAGCGGGCTAAGGAAAACAAAGCCGGGGTGGACACTCAAGGTCCCATTGAGTCAGGGAAATAAGGTGCCTGGGAGAGCACTTCATTCAGGAAGAGCATATTCTGATGTCTCCAGGGCCAAGAATGTGGCATAAATGAGCAAAGCCTAAAAAAAAACGAGTGTGGGTCGCTGCAGAGAATATATCCCATGTGGACAGAGCTGACAGTATATATCTGCAGCCAAATATTGCCATTTAGAACTATGGGGTTAGTGCTGTCCGATTTCTAATTACTATTCTGAGAAAACCAAACACCAGAATTTTTGTACGTGTGTAAAATAACCCAGTTTTGTAGTTAGTTAATTTTTCTTTAACATCATCATCTTAGAGACCACCAGTTTGAAATCTCTAGTTTTGCATTAAGAAACCAGTATTCCAGATGTCTGCCCATTAGCAATATGCTGATTAGCAGGCAGAGCCCAGATCAATGTATAAATCCTATTTCTCTTGAATATTCTGTAACTGTTATTGGAATGAGTTTCCCAATTTATCATATTTTGGAAAAGAAGATACAGAAAGCAATAAAGATTTTAAAAAGAGAGATTAAAAAGGAAAAATAACAGTATTTTCCCTCCTTCACATGTTATTTTGATATATGCTTCTTGGTTTCTTTCATTCTATGTCTTTTCAGAAAATAGTTACACTCCCAGAGAGATAATTAATCCATTTTGAGGGCCTGCCATGTGCCAATCAACTTCTTTAGGACTTTTGGTAGGGTTTGTCTTTTAATCGTATTTAAGAAATTGGAGAATAAAGTAGATAAGCAGTAAATAAAATGAGATCAAAAAACTGAATGTAAAACTTTACACAAAAATGTAAAAAGAATTAAAGAATAACTAAAAAAATGATGTGAGACTTTAATTTCTTAAATATGTTGTAGGGCAAATATTGGGATGTAGGACAACTCTAAACTTGCATAGGATTATTTTAAAGTTATCTCTGATGGTGAAGGTAAGAACTTCCAGCTTTACTTGAGGAACTGAAGGCACTTCTAAACACATATAAGATTAAGATTTTCTAAATTGCATATTTGAATACAGCTCTACTTAGAAACAGGCTGAGACTGAATGAATACAGATAACTAAAGGCTAAATTTTCTGTGTTAAAATGAGCACAGTAGGAGAAAAGTAGAGTGTCTTGCCAGCCCAGAGCTAGTATATCTGGTACTTGTCATTTACTCATTTTTGCCTTCATTCATTCAACACATATTTATTATATTCAGCACAGTTCAAATACAGAGTGATACAGCAATTGAAAAAGCCACAGGAGATCCTTACCTTCATGGAGTTTATATTCCATCAAGAAAAGACAGACAACAGACAAGAAATAAATAAATAAATAAATGATGTAATTTCCACTAATGCTAAGCACTAAGAAGAAAACAAAGCAGAATATTAAGAAAGAGTAGTAATGCGGGGAGGGAGATGTTTTAGATCATTTACATCAGAATCAGTAAAATCCAGAAGAGGAGACATGACAAAAGAGAAATACAGAAGTGGAAGTGCAAAGTCCGGGAATTAGAATGAGCTTAATTAAGTTCAAGGGACAAAAAGAAGGTCTATGAGGCTGGAGGGTATAGCTCACTGCAACCTCCACCTCCCAGGTTCAAGCGATTCTCCTGCCTCAGCCTCCTGAGTAGCTGGGATTACAGGTGGGCACCACCACGCTGAGCTAATTTTTGTATTTCTAGTAGAGATGGGGTTTCACCATGTTAGTCAGGTTGGTCTCGAACTCCTGACCTCGTGATCCACCCACTTTGGCCTCCCAAAGTACTGGCCACCAGGCCCAACCACCATTGGATATGTCAAGTAAGGAAGCACTCTGTCCCTTGGGGGAGACTGAAAGGGTTCCAGAACTCCAGAAGAAAGACGAGTTTCTGAGCTCTATGTGCCAGTAACACATTACAGACTCCCAGAAACCTTCAAGGGAAGAGTCCAACTTCAGCTGTTTTGTGCAAAGAAATGAATTTGACTGAGTAAATACTGGCCAGAGCTGGAAGAATGCCCAAATCTTACTTGTAAAATACTACTCAGCCCACTAAACAACCAATCTGAACATGGACCTAAAGACATGGTTGGACCTGAACAGAGACAGTCCTCACCAAAGACAGCAATTATCACTGTGGATACCTGTGAGACTGTGCACTGCCATCATTAATCTGTTCATCTTACTTTCCAGCCTTTGCTTGATTTTCTCCCTTTAATATAACCTCTTTAGTGTTTGTACACATTGTTGGTGGGAGTATGTAGACATATGCATCAAGAATGATAAAACAATTTTATTATATGAATTTATCCTAAGGAAATAATCAGAGGTGCTATAATAAGATAAACAGATAAAGAAAGGATAAATATCTACCAACAGTACATGGGTTAGGTGCATTATGAATACTCTTACAGTCATTCAATATCATGTTCTGAGAAAATACTTAAAAACAGCAAAAAATTCCACAAGGTAATTTTAAGTAAAAACAGAGGCTACAAAATACTATGTACAATATGAGCCTGGTTTTGAAAGTATGTACATTTATATGTACATATTTTATTTCAATTACATATTTTAATATATTAAAGTGTTAATAGTGGTTCTCTCTTGATTGTAAGTTGAACTGTCAATTTTTCTTTCTCCTTGATTATTTTATGAAGCTTTGATAATGCACATAATTTAGTTTTATAAATTTAAAATAACTCTTTCAAATGTACTAATACTTTCCTTGAAAGCTTTGTGTCTTCTAGCTTACCCAGCAGGGTTCTAGGAGGCCATCATACCCAAGAGAACAGTGAGAGTTCTGAAGTATAATCCAGACCCTCCAAAGTCTACCTGTTACAAAAGGGTCACAAATACAATGTTCCCATGGCCCTTAGAAAAAAAGAAGAAAAATCAGCTGCAACCCACTCCTACTTTGTAATTCCAACCATTTTATTTTACTTTTTTTTGTTGTTTTGTTTTGTTTACTTTCTTCTTCTTTTTTTTTTTTTTTTTTGAGACAGAGTCTAGCTCTGTCGCCCAGGCTGGAGTGCAGTGGCCCGATCTCCACTCACTGCAAGCTCCGCCTCCCGGGTTCACGCCATTCTCCTGCCTCAGCCTCCCGAGTAGCTGGGACTACAGGCGCCCGCCACCACGCCCGGCTAATTTTTGTATTTTTAGTAGAGTCGGGGTTTCACCGTGTTAGCCAGGATGGTCTCGATCTCCTGACCTCGTGATCCGCCCGTCTTAATTTTTAAAACTTTTGTGCGTTTGGCAAAGATATGCTTTTCCTACTAGAATGTAAGTGCCACAGAGCAGACAAAAGTCTGTTTTGTTCATGCTGTATCCCAGTGTCTGGCATATACTAAAAACTGGGTAACTGCTGAATAAATACATTAAAGATAATGCATGAATATGAATCTAAGTCCCATCAGTGGAGACTCAGAGAAAAACATGGCACAACAGCATAACAGGTGTGGGTGCATTCAGTTCAATGTTCAGTAAAAATGAATGTATAATGTTTAGGAGAACTGAATTAAACTTTTTCATAAAGTTACTGTCCTACAGATGCAGCTAGAAAGTACCTTTTTGCTCCAACAGTATTTCAGAAGCTATTCATCTCATATGAGTGACTTTAGACAGAGGTATCTTCTCAGGCACAAGCAAAAAACGATTAAGGTCTACGGGAAAAAATTGATATTCATAGACTAGTATTGCTGCTGTTATCCAGGAAGGCATAGAACGAAAAGGGAGCACCTTATAGAGAAGAAAGAGAAGTAAAATAAATGACACTATGCAAATTGCAAAGATTCTATAATTATTTCTTCTATGCTATTCAAATTCAAAAATTATAAATTCAGAGAACATGCCACAAAGCCCTGTGGTATTTTATACAACCTAAATAAGTATCAAGGATCTTAAAAATGTTAACATCTTTTGATGTAGTGATTCCACTTCAAGGATATAAACTAAGGAAAAGTAATAAATGCAGACAAGGTTTGTGTACAAAATTGAATCATAATTTGAAAAATAAATTTTATTTTATACATAAATCATAGGCAAATAGTGCTAAACTAGGTCTTAGCTGTATTGTTTCTCCAGGGAAAAATAATCAATAATATGGGGAAAGGAGGGAGGAAGAGAGAGAGAGAGGAGGGGGAGAGAGAGAGAGAGAGGGGAGAAAGAGAGAGAGTTTAAGGAATTGGCTAATGCAATTGTGGAGTTGGCTAATTTAAGGAATTGGCTAATGCAACTGTGGAGGCTAAATCCATATTCTTCAGGGTAGACCAACAGGCTGGAGATCCAGAGATGAGTTGATATTGCCACTTGAGACCAAAGACAGACTGCAGGAACCAAGCATGGTGGCTCACACCTGTAATCCTAGCACTTTAGGAGCCCGAGGCAGGCAAATTGCTTGAGCCCAGGAGTTCGAGACCAGCCTGGGCAACATAGCAAGATCCCACATCTGGAAAAAAAAAAAAAAGAAAGAAAGAATAAAAAGACAGACTGCAGGTAGAATTCACTCTTCTAGGGAAGTCAGTCTTTTTTTTTTTTTTTTTTTTTTCCAGTAAGGCCTTCAACTGACTGAATGAGTTGAATGAGGCCTACCTATATTATGGAGGGTTATCTGCTTTACTCAAAGTCAACTGATTTATACAATCTCATCCAAAAAGACACCTTCAAAACAACATCAGGATGTGTCTGGCAAAATATATGGGTCCCCTGGCATAGCCAAGTTGACACATAAAATTAATCATCACATCTGCCAATATGCACATTTGGAAAGACTCTCAGAGAAGTGACCTTCCCAAGCTGGGTGACAAATAAACCACTGACATCTTTCCTTAGTGTTAATATAAACTTTTTTCTGAAGTCTGTAAAAGGTCCTTGAGAGTCATAGAGCCAGAAAATATCAGATAATACCTTCTCTTCTTTTCTTTTAAAATATAGAAAGCCTTGTTCTGAAAGTATATAGATAATCTTATTCACTTTGCATCCCAGAAGCTCTTAGCACAATGTTTTCCATATTGTAAGCATCCACCACCTCCTGGAGCAATTAAAATCAGCCTTGTTCTTTTTTTTTTTTTTTCTTTTTTCTTTTGATGTTGTAACCATGGGAATGCATGAGCCTTGTTCTTAATGAGCTGAATCAGAAAGAGGTCATGTTGCACAACCTAATTTATCTTCATTTTCCTCTTCTAAAATACAACAGGATTTACAAATGATCTCTAAGATCATGTAAATGACAACTACACTAAGAACATAGGAGTTCAGAGGAGAAAGAAGGCAAGGAAGGCTCTTCATAAAGTAAGGGAGATTTGAAGGAGGAGTAGGATGCATGTAGTCAGAGAGGAATGTGGAACATTACAGTGAAAGTAAATAGTACATAAAATGAAAGAGGTGGATATGTGCTCAACAGGCAGTGGGTTGAGCAGAAAGTTTTTAAGAGAAGCTATGAGAGATATGACTGGAGAAGTACTCGATAAACTTGAAAACAATATAAATAGTTTGCTTTTTAAAAGGACTGGGGAGTTATTAAGAGTTCTGATTTGGGGAATAACACGATTAAAGTGGGATTTTATGGACAGGAAAAAAATATTCTTGCCATACTAATGTATCCTATTTAAACTAGTCAATTTAATTTTTTCTTATGTCTCCCATGCCCCTGACTGTTTTTGTAATCACAGACAGAATAACCCAATTTCATGTACAAATTATACAATACTAAGCTGCAAATCTATGCACTACCAAAAACTAATTTAGCAGTAATTTTACCATACAAATTATTTCAATGTAGTTGTCACAACTAATATCTGTTCTTGCATTTATAAATGATCACTTGTCAGAGGAAAGATTAAACAGGAAAACGTGGGCTGCAGAGAACCACATTAAAATGAACTATATAGATCTAGGTAAAGGGAAGAGCAGATTTCAAAATTAAGAAAAAAGAGACACAAGCTGTACCCAGCTGTCAAATAAAATCTTCCAGGAGGGAAGGAAGGTTTGGTGGCTTGCAACTTATCTCAAGCAGTAAGGAATTGACTTTTTCAATGTATCAGACTGTGTGGTTGGTATTTGGGAAAGACAGAGTGTTGTCGTGGGAATAATAGGAGTTGCTTTGAAGTCTGAGTCTTGCCTCTGTTACTATCTAACTTGGTGACTGAGTGAATATTCCCATTGCTAACTTCTAGTGTCTCCATGTGTAAATAGGCATAACAGAGTTAATACGCCAAGTGTATTGGGTAAATGTGCTTAGCACATTAGCTCACATATAATAGCCCTCCTTAAGGACACCATTTACCCTCTCATCACCTTCTCTATTCTGACCATTGTCATCTTTAGCTGTAAAGTTGTAGCCAACACCATCAACCTCACAGTGCCACTGTGAGGAAGGAAAAGAAATAAACCACACTGAGTAACACCCATGAGGCTCTCATTGTACCAGGCCCCACATCATTATAACAAAAGTTTGTAGACAAAATTATTTCTGTTTCACCTACTAAATTACCCAGTCTCAGATATTTCTTTACAACAATGTGAGAATGGCCTAATACAGTGCCATGCACTCGAGTCAGGAAGACAGAGCAACATCCTATCTCCAAAAAAAGAGAGAAAACTTTATAAAGAATTTGTGTACTGTAGAGAGAAAGAATCCATAATTTCCAGTTCCCAACACTGCTGAGTCTTTTTCCCTCACAATACATCTGCGTTAAAGCTATGAGCATCTTTGGTATTGTGAAAGTTGATAATACATATTGGGTTATTCTTATCACACCCAACTAAAACAGAGTCGAGAAGCCAGAAGGGAAAAGCACTCAGGGAACATAACATTGCTCCAAAAACGTAATTCTCTGTAAGCCTGGCTGCTGAACCTGCCAACTGTAACCTGATGCCAGTTTTATCTAATGATTACTGAAACAACCTGCTGCAACTTTAAGACCAGTTTTACCCAGGTCAGTCACTCACCAATCAGAGCTTACCAGCTCCCCTAAACTTCACTATTGCCAATGACCTTTCTTGAAGAGCAATACATAACATTTCTCCTTTTAATAATACCTCTTACCTTCTCTTTGTTCTGCTATACTCAAGACCAGTCAGTCTGCATACATGCCCCAAATTGCAATTCTTTCTTCCCAGAAAAAAACATTTTAATATCAGACATTCATCTCTATATTTTATTTTACTTCAACAGTATGTAAATAGCACTTGAATTTATAATTCTTTGATATACTTTATTAAAGACATTTATTGAGATATTTAAATACTATAAAATTCACTGTTTTAAGTTTGCAATTCAGTGATTGTTTTAGTGTATTACAGAGTTGCACAACTATCACCACAATCTAATTTTGAAACATTTCCATCACCCCGAGAAGAAATATTTTGCTTATTTGTAGTTATTCCGTATTGCTATTCCTACCCCTTCCCCTTCCCCATCACCCACCCTTCCCACTCCAAACTCTTGGTCTTAGGCAACCACTAATTTACTTTTTGTTCTATAGATTGGCTTGTTCTAGACATTTCATATAAATAAAATTATAAGATGTGCTCTTTTGTTTTGGGCTTCCTCAACTTAGCATAATATTTTTGAGGTTTCTCCATAGTATGGTATGTATGGGTACCTTGTTCTTTTTTATTGCTGCATAATATTCCATTATATAGGTATAAGGCATGTTTCTTTAGTTGATTGACATTTGAATGGTTTCCACATTTTGGTTGTTATGAAAAATGTTGCTGTGTAAATTTGTTTTTGAGTGAACATATGATTTCATTTCTTCTAGTAGGTAACAAGTAGTGGAATTGCTGGATCATATAGCAAGTCTATGCTTATTTTTTTTTTTTAAGAAACTGCCAGATGGTTTTCCAAAGTGGCTACACCATTTTACATTTCCACAGGCAATGTATGAGAGTTCCAATCTCGCCACATCTTTGCCAATACTTGTTGTTTTCTGGCTTTTTGATTATAGCTACCCTAGTGGGTATGAAGTAGTAACTCATTTTGGTTTTGATTTACATTTTCCTAATGATTAATGGTGCTGAACAAATTTTCATGTGTTAATGTGTATACACTTTGAAAAATGTCTATTCAAATCCTTTGTCCATTTTTATTTCATTATTTATTTATAGTTATTCTTTATAAATTCTGAATACAAGTCTCATGAGAGAGATAATTTTCAACTACTTTTCTCCCAGTCAATGGATTGTATTTCATTTTCTTGACCATGTTTGTTGAAGCACAATAGTTTTAAATTTTGCTAGGTACAATTTATCAAATTTTTAAATTTCATATGCTTTTGGTGTTGTATCTAAGATATTATTGCCTAACCCAAGATCATGAAGATTTACTCTTTTTTTTGCCTGTATTTTTTTTGGGGGGTGTTCATATATACACAGACATATATGAAATCCTACATATGTGTGTGTACATATATATGTATGTATGAAACCCTATAAAATATATCCTTCTCATATATATAAACCCTATAAAATATATATATATTTCATATATATATACTACATATGCATGAAACCCTATCAAATAACAAATATGTAAGTAATTTAGGAGCAAAGGTTCTCTGGAAATTAGGATGAAACGAAAGTCAAATTATTAAGTTACATTGTTTTAGTCTGTTCTCACACTGCTATAAAGAACTAACTGAAAAGAGGTTTAATTGGCTCACAGTTCCACAGGCTGTACAGGAAGCATAGCTGGGAAGGCCTCAGGAAGCTTACAATCGTGGCAGAAGACAAAGGGGAAGCAAGCACTTCTTCACATGGCCAGCAAGAGAGAGAGCAAATGGTGAATTGCTACATACTTCAAAACAACGAGGTCTCATGAGAACTCATTCACTATCACGGGAACAGCAAAAGAAAAATGAGCCCCCGTGATCCAACACTTCCCACCAGGTCCCTCTTCCAACACTTGAGACCACAACTCAACACGAGATTTGTGTGTGGACAGACAGCCAAGCCATATGAGACACAAAAGAAAGAATGAAGACACAACCACTCAATATTACACACAGTGAAAAACTATGTCATCTATTTTTCTGTTAAGGTGTATAGGAGGCAAAACACCCCCTTTACCATTACTTGTAGACAGCATGATCAGAGCACAGTAAGACTGAATCAAGTGTACTGATGAAAGAAAAGCTAATCAACAAGGAATATGCTATCAAAAAAGCAGAGACATATCCAGTTCTTACTCAGACTATAGCTGAACAGTCAAACTGGAAAATACATAGACTAGTCAGCAAGAGGAGGTGATATGTTGACCAGGTAAAAGACATCATCCTCTGCAATGGATAACAATGGAAACAGTTATCTAAATTAGAAAGGTATTTAGAGACACTGGTGTTTAAGGAAAGTGATCTTAATCTATTTAAACATTATGAAAACTAAGGAATTAATTCATAATTCTCACTTTAATATGAAGCGGAAGAGGGTTGCATTCCTTGACCAACAGTAGTAAATGTGTTTTAATGATCCACAGATCATTCGAATAAGATGTCTCATTTGGAATATATTATCAATTTCCTTTATAAGACTTTATAATCAAATCTACTATCATTAAAAAGTTCCACTATTATTTGCTTAAATGTTACTAATAACCTATTTGTGGCCAAATCTTTATGTCTTTTATTCTTTGAAAAGTAGGAAAAGGTTATTACTGAGTAGGAAATGGTAACTTAAGGAATATGAGACAAATATCTGTCAATTGAGAAAGCTGTTGAATTTTGAGGCATAACAATGAAAGCTCTATTTATAGATATTAAGCTCTAGAATTTCACATTTTGAAGGAACATTAACAACTTTTTTACAGCTAACGGGCTTGGAAAGATTGCTTAAAGGTTAGAACCCAATCTGGTAAATTACCTATGACACGACTTCATATTCAAAACTTTATGGCCCTTGTTATTCAAGGGTTTTAGATATAATATACATGTTTTATCCCTTTAATAATATCAGAAGACTTTCAGGAAAAGCACTTTTATTTTATTTTATTTTTTCTGATTCCTCAGCATCTAAAAGAGTGTTTGGCTTAAAAAGCATTTGTTGAGTAGCATATCTTAAGTGGTAGTCACTTGAATTATTATTCATTTTAGCTATTTATAAAAGCTTAATCCGTTGTTTCTTTGGAACTGAAACTTCTATATCACAAAATTTCACTGTTGTTTGCTTTTACATTTATCAGCTTTTGTTCTCTCTTACCTCACCATCTGATACCTATTTGTTGATGCCCTCTGTTGTACCTTTTTACATTTTAGAGATAAGAAAGAATTCTAAAACTAATTAATTTAAAATAATTTTTAAAAAATATAGGTTGTACAGGAAGAAAAGTGATTATCTTTGGAGGAATCTCTGAACAAATTATCTAGTCAAAGGAAAACAAAAAATAGCAATCAAAAAATTTAATTCAATTCAACTAGCACTGATTGGACATTTCTTATGTTTCATGCATTGAAGATCTAACAGCAATAAGACATAGGTCTTACTTCAAGAAACTCATATATCAATAGAAGATATGTACTGTATATTAATGTGATCAGTTAACTGTATTTTAAAGCAGTAATATTTCATACACATAAATATGAAGTATTTTATATGTATTAACACATTTAATGCTAACAATTTTGTAAATGAGAAAATTGAGGCATAAAGAGGTTAAATAATCTGCTCCATTTATGTAGCTAGTTTTTGGCAGAGCTAGTATTTGAACCAGGCGGTCTGCAGATTCAGAGCCTGCATTCTATGCCACATCGTACTGCCTCACAACTCACTGCAACTTCTCAGTTTTTTTTTTTTATTTTGTTCATGAGATGATTTCTTTTTACACATATATCACCAAAATTAGAAAGTAAGATTTGCAGGTTATTTTACATCAGGACAGTAAATCCATTTTTGAATTGTAAGAGTTTTTTTCATGCAGAAGAAGTTTGAAGATTGTAAATGCCTTTACAAATATATGACATTATTAAAACATTTTTATTTTATGAATATGAAATATTTTAGAAGTAATGAGACAGCCAGATATAAAGGAGTCACCTGAGAACCCCCAACTGGCCTGTTCGCTGGGAGGCGTGCACACTGGGATGGAGACTCAGGAAGTTCACGCTGTTTGCCCTGGGGAGGAGCCTGGCCCCTCCTCTTCCTGGGTGGAACCTGGAATTCAATCTGTGAGGCGGGAAGAATATACTAGCAGGACTCTCGCTCCGCTCAGGATCCCTGTTTCCCCTCTTTTCCTTTTTGTCCAATAAATTCCATTTTTCTCACCCTTCAAAGTGTCTGCAGGCCTAATATTTCACAGCCGTGTGGAAAGGACCCCATCTTTAGCTGAACTAGGGAGAAACTCATACCACAGTACAAGCATCTGATATAAGATATACATGCATTTCTGAAAACCTTGCAGTAAGCTACGTTACACACTTCAAGTTACAAAGTTAATGGGGGAAAAAATAATAGAATTAGCACAGACCACTCAAAACTTATGCCACTTGATGACCAGAGCATTAACACCAATGACCAATCCTACTCAATAACAATTTATCACAGTTTTTTAAAAATGTTAAAATCATAATAAAGAAAGCAGTACGACAGTTACTAATAGGACTTTATTCTAAATACAAATGAAAGTAGGCTATCAGAAGGAGGTAAAAGAAAGACTGCTGAATTGCAGAAAAAAGCACATCATCAGAAGTTATAGGTGTAGCATTTTACATAATAAGCAGATGCAAGTTTCACACATACCATAGCAAAGATATGGCTGGTGATTTTTGGATCATTATCTTGTCATTGTTTCTTTTGCACATGATCAATCTCCTGGGAAGATAAAATGAATGGACATCATGTACAGTACTGTATTCTTCTACGGTTTGCTGTATGCAGCTTTGGGGACATATTTTGCAGTCTGCTGCAGTGTAAATGCTGGCAGTGCAAAATGCAGGTGGAAAATCCCTTAAGAGCCTTCCCATCACCCAAGTTATGTTCACATCATTCCCTCTTTAACAATCCTATTTCCATTTACATTACAGAACATGCTCTGTAGCAAAATAAACTGTATTTGGAATGGATTACAATGAAGGAGAACATCAACAATTTTATCACTAAATTATTTCTTATTTCAGGTTCCTTTCTCCTTTTCTGTTAAACACACTTAAAAGTTAAACATGCAAAATGCTTTTCTAGGTTAAGTTCAATTATAGTTAGTAGTATAGGTGTCACTGCATAGAAACTACTGCTTTCCAGACTGGGCATGGAGGATCATACCTATACTCCAGACAGAGGCAGGAGGATCGCTTGAGCCCAGGAGTTTGAGACCAGTCTGGGCAATATGGCAAGACCGTGTCTTTACAAAAAAAAATTTTTTTTAATTAGCCAGGCATGAGGTGGGAGGATTGCTTGAACCAGGGAAGTTGAGGCTGCAGTGAGCCCTGATCATACCACTACACTCCAGCCTGGGTGACAGAGCAAGGCCATGTCTCAAAAAACTAAAATAAAATAAAAATAAAGAAATATAAACAAATATAAAAAATAAAAATAAAAATAAAGAAACTATTTCTCGCATTTCCAAGCAGGTCATTCACGCATGTTCCTTTGCAATTTCAGCATGAGTGCAAATATTTCTCTTCTTTCATCTCCATCAACATTAATACAAGATTTAACATAATATGGGATAACTATTATAGTCCTCATTTGCAACAGCCGTAATTTAGGACTGAGGGATTAACTAAAGTTCGGTATCATTTAAAAGAGCAAAACAAAAATAGAAAATAGCACTTTTCCTAGTCATAATAAAAAAAGTTTTTGTCCAATTTGCAAAAAGTTTCTGCTAATTAAAACCTACGTGTACAGTCACAGTTGATATACTATCAAAGTTGTTATTTGAGTAGTCAATTAACTTTCCCCAACGCATCACAACCAGATAAAACAATTTATTTTCTTGTAGTGTTGTCCTAATTTGGTCTTAATGAGGAGTTGGGCTTGTCTTGTATGTTTGTTCCTTGAGTTGCTGAAGGCTTGATTTACTGTCCCAGTAAAAGTCTCTGCTTGTTCCCCTCCTTCTCTGAACAAAGACTGATTTTCATATGAAAAGAGTTAGTGAATGTTTTCCCTTAGGCACTGGGGCTAGCTTTTCCCAGAGAAGTAGGCTGTTGCATTGCTTTTGTCATCTTTCATCACAGAAATGTTTTCAAAGGGCAGCATAAACAATGATAGTCAAGTCGGTCTCTGCTTTCATGAAGAAGGTGATGGAAGTGAATTTTAAACAATTTTAGCAACACATGTTTGCTGGCATATGAATCTGAATTTATAGCAATTAGAGATATCTGAATTTTCACAAAATGGTCTAGGCATACTTTTTTCTTTGGTCTACCAAGATCTGACATTCATTGTTGCTTTGGTTTTCCCTGGTACAGCTGATAACATCAAACACTTAAAATTAGCATTGCAGAATGTGGCTCCAAGCAGCAGCTTCAGGTTGAGTGATGTTATCAATGGTTACAAGAGTAAGGGAGAACTCCAGAACCTGGATTCTGTCTTGGCTTGTAAAATATCTTTCAGATCTACCTTTAAATATGTTTTTAAGTAGAAAGTAACTTCGTACCACTATGTTACTAAATCCCAGAATCTTTTTTGAAAGGGAGCAAAGGATTTTGAAACATTAAAGATATGGTGACAAAATGGAGACATGCAAAATTATATTCTTCTATTGACATTAACTGTGACTCTTCAGTGGTACATATATACTAACAACATATTTCAGGCATTCTAAACAACGGCTGAGGATCTGTTTGTGAACATTTCAAATGTGAGAGAATTCTTTACTCCTCCTAATAAAGCCCTATCTCATGACTTATGCATCAGTTCTCACAGCCTGGCTGCACACAACAGTTTAATTCCGGAGCGCAGGGAAGCTGAAATGAGGAAGTTGAAGAGACTGAGAGCTTTCTTGAGAGTGCCTCGATACTTCTTCCCTGAAGATCTGTACCCGGAAGACTTCAGAAATATAGCTGATACAGGAGAAAAGGTGAACCTGCATCCTACAGCTATAAATTCACTTCCAGACCCCCGCCCTCCAAACTCTGTTCTCAGCAAGTGACCTGACATTCTGCATCAGACCTGAGAGCAGACAGCTGCTAGGGGGCTGAATCTGGGGCAGCCACACAGAAAATAAACTAAAAATAAATAAGTAAACTGTGAGAATTCTTCTTTAAAATATAGCATTCTAGAACACTTTAGGTTTTCTCAAAAAAATGATTTACAAGTTAATGTTCAAATATATTAATTCAGAGCTTTCAATTATAAGATGAGTAAGTCCTAGGGATCTAACATAGAGCATGGTGAATACAGTTACGAATACTGTACGGTTTACTTGAAATTTGCTGAGAATAGAACTTGTGTCCTCATTCCCTCCCTGCCACGCACACAAAACAACAACTTTGTGAGGTGATGAATGTGTGAATTAGTCTGATAATTAACTGTAATTAATTTTAATTAATTAGATACATTTCACAATGTATATGTGTATCAAACCAACACATTGTATACCTTGAATTTATACTGTTTTTGTTAACTTACCAATAAAACCAGAAAAAAGTTAAAATTTCCCCCCAAATTAATTCAAGAATGAAGATATTTGATTACATAACACTTGCATGAAATAGGAGTACCAGAAAGCATGATAATGGGAAAAGGCAGCAAATGTGAAAACCACCTTTTCTTGATGTAGTTCTGACTTTGCTCAGGGCTCATCCCAGATGGTTACCTTGTGCACATGGTATATTCTAGTTAAAACAGAAAAGAACATATTCAGAAAAAGAATGACTCATCTTGAAAATTTTCATTTAAATTTTATTCTTTGAAATGTTTTCATTTAAATTTCATTTTAAAATTTCACTGAATTAAGATAGAATTTGAAATCCCTAAAATAATTAACTATTACTAAATATGTAGAAGGCCCTTAAATTCCATCTAACTTCTTTTGGTTCTGATATGATTCCCAGGATTTGTTTCATTTACATTCCTTTCTCTTTGGATTTGAATACGGAAATTGATTATTAAAATGAAATTGCTATATATTAAAATATTGAAATGAAAATTAAAGTTTGAAAATAATATTTATCAAAAGTTAACCTTTTTGCATTAGGCCAGTTTATGTTAGGCAAAGTACTAAGAAAATTAATCTGTACAATGATCAAAGGTGTTATTATATTCCAAATCCCCGAAGTCTTTCTTGCCTCTTGTAGTGAGGTGCATTAGCTGACTAACAGTATTTCCAGGTAGAAAAAATGGAAAGGAAAATGCTGAGCCTTTTATAGAGAAGAGCTTAATAGACTTGTGTGCATACATTAGCCTTCTGACTCTGGATTGATTTGCAGAGTGCCACTGCCAACTTCATCTCAGGAAGTCCATCATTAACACTTCCGCTGACCCCTCCAGCCCCGCGCCCCCGCCCCAAATTATTTTGCAAGTTTGCCAAATTGATACTTTAACTTAATAGTTGCTTAAGGATGAGAAAGTTTAAGCATATTCAAGACTAATAGAATTGATGTCTCATTTTCTTGGACAATTTCAGCAAATATTGAGTCCAGGATTTTGTCTAGATCTGTATTTATAGCGTCTATTTCGCTATTAACATAGAGAATCAACTAACACTGAGTTCATAAAGAGATGAGAGGAAAACAAGAAAAAGAAACCCTTCTGCTGTCCTTAAGTAGTGATAAGTTCCTTTTAAATTTCTTAAGATTTTCATGAGTTTTTAAACAAGCAAATAACACAAGGCTAAAATATATCAAACACATAAAAATATAGAAACTGGTGATAAATGAGTTTTATTTAGCTATCAAAATTTTGCTTTTTGCTCCTCCTTTGGCTTTCTGCCATCTTTCAACACGAGAACCAGAGATCTGACTAGAAATGGGTTGTTTTCCTGTGCATGAATAGAAAGTGACTAGTTTTGGGAGCCAGGGACGATGGTTCACGCCTGTAATTCCAGCACTTTGGGAGGTCAAGGCAGGTGGATCACTTGAGTTCAGGCATTCCAGACCAGCCTGGACAACATGGTGAAACCCTGTCTGTACTAAAAATACAAAAATTAGCCGAGAGTGGTGGAGCATGTCTGTAATCCCAGCTACTGAGGTGGCTGAAGCAGGAGAATCACTTGAACCCAGGAGGTGGAGGCTGCAGTGAGCCAGGATCACACCACTGCACTCCAGCCTGGGTGACAGAGCGAGACTCTGTCTCAAAAAAAAAAAAAAAAAAAACACTAGTTTTTCTTTATTCCCAATCAAGTCCATAAATAAAATAGATTAAGATCTCCAAATTTAAACATTGAGATTTGTGTGGTGGTTTCTCATTTCTCTTTTATATTTTCAAGAAAACTCTAAAGATATCACTTATAAGAACTATTTAAACGGGCTTTCTGCTATCATGTTTCTTGGGTTTGGGTAGATGACTTGGATGGATTCTAAGCAAAGCACGGACAGACAAAAACAGTATTACCTACCCCCAAATGAAAAAGAAATAATAAGATACATCTACAGACCGTTACCGATTTATAAGTTCACCATATTCTAATACTATTTCAGATTTAGCTGGAAGAGAAGTCTGTTTAAAATGGTTTATATTAGGATAAAGAGTAGCATTTAATAATGTATTCATTTTAATATTTCCAGGGTTGAGACACAGAGGGACTTTTCCAGTTTCATCAGCAATGTTCTATGTGTGCGCTCACCTAGCCTTTAGATGAAATCTGACCAAGGATGTTTCACCACCTCCACTGTTTTTTGTCCTAGAGAAGCCTCATTACTTTGTGCTCTGCTTGTTTCACCAGCTCACAACCCCAACCAGGCTCAACTGCTTTTATATTCAGATAGACAGCCCCCTTTCTCCTTTATCACTTTAGCCAGTTCTGTCAGCATTCCTGTTTCCCTCATATCCTTTGTCCTTTCCTAAACCTATCTATTTTACCTACCTAGCCCTAATCCTTTTTCATTTTCAAAAATTTATGTATCTTTTGTAGAGACAGATTCTTGCTATGTTGCCAAGACTAGTCTCAAACTCCTGGACTCTACAGATCCTCCTGCCTCGGGCTCCCACGAGCCTCGGGTAATCACGTTGATTACCAACGTGAGCTATCACACTTGGCCCCAGCCCTAATCCTAAACCACTCCATTAGCTTAGGTTGTTGAATTCTGGTGGGGAAACCACACCACCCTTCGGATAGGTGCTGCTCCAAATTTCCACTCACAGTTGGCCTGCAGACTATCTGGCCAACCATGTATATGCTCAGAGTATGCAGTTTCTGTCATCCCTCACAATGGCAAGTCAAAACCATCCATGTGCAAACTGTTCAGCTGTCCTTCACCTTCCTTGCTGCTCCTTCACCCTAATCCCTTTTCCTAGCAACACATTTCTCTCTTATTTCACAGAGACATTCAAACCTGCCACTAGGTTGTTACCATCTGATTTTCAAGACTCATGCATCTGTTTTTCCTTTAGATGGTCTTGTCTACTTCTCTAGGGTCTGTTAAGAAATATTTACCAGCGTCTCATCCGTCTCCTGTGTTTTCAGTTTCTTTCTCCTGTCTCCACATTCTCCCTGCCTTTAACAGACTATTATCTCATTTCTGTCTGCACTCTGCTAAAGTTTTCTGGCAAAGTTGGCCTGTAACTATGTAATATCACAATGCAAAATAGTCTTTTCATCTATATTAGCTGATATCCTTATACTATTTGACACAGGTAATCATCTCATTCTTATTGAAATTCTCTCCTCTCTTCCCTCTGGGCACACACACTTTGATGGTTTTCCTCTTGTATTTCAGACCTTTCCATTCCAATCTTTCCACCCAAAAGTTTGTGTGATTTCTTTCCTGGGGCGAGGGGGAGGCCTGAAGTGGTAGATCCAGGATTCTGAACCAGATAGTAGAACTCAGAGCCCAACTACACAGGTGTCATATTGCATAACGGCTTCAGAATTAATATTTAAAGAAAAAAGAAAAGAAAGTTGAAATCCAAGCTTCACCGCTTACTGGATGGATACTCTAGGGCAAGTGAGTTTCGTTGTGCACTGCTTTTCTCATCTACAGAATGTAGCTAATAATACCATTCAGATAAAGTTGCTGTAAGGAACAACTCTGGTAATAAATGCAAAGAATCTGTAAACTGTAGCTTTCCAATAAATGACATTATTGAGTTTATGTTTCCTCAAATATTTATCTTTGTTTTCAGTGTCAAGCATGAGACAAAACAGGGAGGTAGGGAGTCATTTAGGGTAGCATTTATATTAGGGAAGGAGAGAGAAGCATTCTTGCCATAATACAGTTGAACCAATTTAACAATTAACTGAGTTTAAGAGACTTCCATTCTTTTGAGAGGCATGTTGATCTGAATGCCTTGCCAGCACTGCTAGCCAACCATTCTTCACAGCTTCCTTCTTCTTATCCTAGATTCCTCATGGAGCAGTGACTCCAGATTTGCAGTTCCCAAAGCACATTCTCATGTTATCTCATTACTTTTACGACCTTTGTTCAACACCAAAGACAGAAACATTTAATAGGAGTTGACTAAACAAGTCAGAACATTTCTAATTTTGTGGAGAGTTTTTTTACCTATAGGTTTATAATTCAAGGAAAAAAACAAAGAGTCTATAAACTGTTTAAAGCTCTTGATGAAGGATTTTTTATTGTAAAACTATTACTACCATATAAATAGAAAGCAAACTTTGTCAAATATTTTATTTAATTCATTAAATAATGAGAGTACCAATAAGATGTTATAATCACATCAAGGGAGAATCCTTAGAGCACACGTATACAACAGACATCCCCAGAAATTAGAAGTGAATCTACAGGTAGATGTGATACTGTCAATATCCACCTGACAATAACGAATTAAATTCTACCACACACAATTCATTTGCATTTCTATGGATATCTATTATTAGTTTTCTTTTCTTTCTTTAGACAGAGTCTCGCTTTGTCACCCAGGCTTGAGTGCAGAGATTGCTATCTTGGCTCATTGCAACCTCTGCCTCCCGAGTTCAAGTGATTCTCCTGCCTCAGCCTCCCAAGTAGCTGGGATTACAGGTATGTGCCACCACACCCAGTTAATTTTTTTGTATTTTTAGTAGAGACAGGGTTTCACCATGTTGGCCAGGCTGATCTTGAACTCTTGACCTCACATGATCCACCCACCTTGGCCTCCCAGAGTCCTGGGATTACAGGCATGAGCCACTGCACCTGGCCCCTATTATTAGTTTGCTATTTATTTATTTATTTATGTATTTATTTATTTACTACAACATACAGAGTTGTGAAATAGTTCAAAGACAAGGAAAAGAGATAACTCTAACAGAACATTCAGTAATTATTTTGTCCATTGAAACGTTTTTCACCTTTTTTTCCTAATAGTTTAACTCTTAAAGCTAGGAAAGATACCAACTGCACATTTTGCTATGTCTTGATACTGTACTCAGATTATTTCTAATCAACCAATAATGAGACAGATTTAGAATGTATTAAGGGGTTCTAAAATGATATATAGGAATCAGATCCTGAATGGATTACAGAACCCCTGATTTCCACTTCTAGAGTCAATACTTTGAACACTATGTGTCCTGATTTCCTTACATGTAAAATGACATTTACATTTTTTCTATTCTAATATTTCTATTTTAGAATAGATGGCAGAAATTACAGAAGCAGGAAAAATAAGATTCTTCATTTTGGGATGCAAGAGGTTAGCACAGCAACCACTTCAACTTACATTTTCTCCTAATTCTTTATCTTTCCCCCACTCTTCTGGGCTGCATGACAAAGCTTGATCGGGATCTCACTGGGAAGGGAAGGAGTGGTGCTGGTGCAGCCTACGAGGAACATGATAGAGAATCATCATGGCATTTCCAGAACAAGTTCACAATGGAATCATTGTCAGAGTTCCCTTTGCTTTGACCCTGATGCTGAACATGAACTCAGGGCAAATGCCCCATAGTTCACACAGCTGGAGCCCTGTGAGAACAAGGAAGGTGATGTCAGCTTTGGCACTCTGTTTAAGTACAATGAAGCCTGTGCCTAGTGAATTTCATGAAGATGGATCACCACCCTCAGCTCTGTGTTTACAAAGATATCAGGAATAAACACATATACCTTAAGTGAAAGAAAACCACAGCCACTTTTATCACCCTGAAAAATGAATCGATTTTTTTTAAATGCATGAGCTATTTAGAAAGTATCATAAATATATCATGAGACCGCTCTTTGCTAGTTAGTCAATATCATCAGAGCATTGGGAGAGCTGTTTTGCTTTTATTTTCCATGAGCCACAGCTCCTTGTCACTTACAGTTACTGCTCTGAACATCAGTTATTATGTCAGCCTTTACAATATTTTATCACTTTCACTTTAATGTTACATAGAAAAGAACAAATATTTTAGATCTAGAAGTAATTTGGGTCAGGCTTTCTTAAAATTCCTATAAAGCTCCTGACACTTCTGAAGAGACTCCATTCTTTCTCCAAGAACAAAATTTTATTTGATTTAATCACCCCTAAATAACAATAGCAGTGATTAAACAATTGTTTTCATTCCCTTTATAAATAACTTTTTATACTAATCTCCTCCTTCAAAGAAATAACTAATCACTGTTGCTTTTACAATCATACCAATTAGGCATGGATTTTAAAAATAAAGTTAATATATCTAAGTGCATCAATGGAAAAGACTCTAAGGTAAGTAAAGAAGAAGAAAACAGAAGACTTACAGAGGTTGAGACCTGGGGGAGCTTAAGCTGGTTCAAACATCTGTAAACTAAACCACCTTCTTTCCATGGAAAAAAAAAAAAAAAGCAACTATCATTTGTCCAAGAGTATTGCCATTTGTGTGTGTGTGTGTGTGTGTGTGCGCGCGCGCGTGCATGTGTGTTTACTGCTTGTTTCTTTAAGAGATAAATGTTTTAGTATGTAATTGAGGAGAAAGACAGAAATGCTTGTAAATATATTGTTTCCCTAAGCGCGCGCGCACACACACACACACACACACACACACACACACATACACACACACAAAGACTCAGTGATAAAGGAACTTGCATATTCTTATTGAATTTTGACAGATGAAAAAATAGGAAAGAGATATAGTTGTTGATGGTAAACAAAGGCAGTAGCATTTAGTTTTTAATCACCATAGAACTAAGTCAAAACCTGCCCTCTGTTTCAGTTCCAGAATCACAAGGGCAATTTTGAGATTTTTCTCACTGATTCTTGTCATTCACAACAGATAACATGTGATGAATGTTCATTACATGCCAGGCTGAGCTAAGTCTTTCACATGCATTAACTATTTCTAACCCTTATAACAATTTTATAAGGCAAGTATTATTATTATCAATCTATCAGCTATTATTATCCAACTCTTTATGTGAATAAGGAAATTAAGGATCTGAGAGGTTGAAATTGCCTAAAGTCATAGATCCATAGGGATCCATGGCTCTATTATCTTTCCTATGTTTTGTTTACAACAGTTTTAGCACAGAGATTCTGAGACACAAGTAACCTCAACCTGGAAATGCTTCTCAGGCTCTGCAGCAATGTTTTCCAAATCCTTTGCACTTCTTAACGTTCTAACAAACACAGTACCTTAATTTCTTTGTATTGCTTAGAGGTTTTTTTCTCACTCTCTTTAGCTTAAAAATTCAATAAATTTTGCCTGCAAAGGCCCTTTCTCAGGTCCTTGTGTTTTTTATTCTATTCGTCCAACTACATTAAATTTTTATACAAATTTAAAAATTTATTTTTAAATCCGGGGCCTGCCCTGAAGTGCCCTACATGCCCCTGCGCCTCCCCAATTCCTTGCCCCTGGCACATGTCCCTTTGCCCTTTACTTACCTTACTTATCTTTTTGTCCTTTGCTTACAGGAAGTTGTTTTGTCACCCTTGGATGCGATTTGGTGAGATTCAGCAGGAACCCAATCATACGACAAAGTAATAAGTAATGGGCTCCAGAGATTGTGTTAAGTAAAGGTATTGATTTGCCAGAATATTTTACACTTGTTACTGACATAATATTTTAATTGTTTACAATTTTAGATAATAGGAAAGAAAACAGTTGTTGTCCTAAACTGAAAAATAATGAAATTTGTATCTCAAAAAAGCCAAACCCTCTTCACTTTCTCTCCTGTGCCTATTATGTCTTGGGTAGGGAATGGATAGAGTTTTCCCTCCCATAAGCTCCTCAAATATTAGTTTTGTTTTCAAGATATGTGGAACTTCTATTAAACTGCAAGAAAGGGGAATTGATGCTTTATCATTAACATATTAATTATCCTGACTCATTTCTCTGATTACGTAACAACCTTCAGGACAAAAGTAGCCCTTAGCTTCTAGCATAAGGGAGAGGGAAGTTTCCACCACTCTACAGTTGTTAGATTACACACACTTCTTAATATCAGAGGCTGTGGTCTCTGTTAAAGTAACACACACACACACACACACACACACCCATCCATGATTTTTACTTTTTATTCTTCTGTATTTCACTATCTTAAGTCTTCTGCTATTTAACACACAAGTTTTGAGGATTCATTATTTTGTTCTCTTTGAAAGCTGAGATTACATCTTAATTAAAAAGATAATCTACACTTAAGGAGCATACAGTTTAGTGGAAGAAGGTGAAACTGACTAGGAACTTCTAAATATAATGCAATGTGCATAACATTATTTTAGGGAATCTAGGAGCTGCTAGAATTCAGTTGACCTAGTGCAGAGTGAGAAGAAATCATCCTGTTTCTCCCACTCTAGGCCCCTTCCTGGACCACAGTAAGTGCAACTAGTTTCCTCTCTGGGCTAGCTAAATAATTTGCAAGGCTCAGCATAAAATGCAAATGTGCCTTTAAAGGTACTAAAATATAAAACATTATCCTTTCTTCTGTGGTCCCTGTCTCCTGACCTATCATAGTATTTTATATTTACTATGTGATGTCGTATTCCCCCAGCACGGTATGCAAGAGCCAAACTTCATAGGCACCCCAATGGTCCACCCCATGACTTGGAGCATACACGCTGACTTAGCCCATCAGCTGCTGGGTTCTCTTCCCACCAGCTGCTGCACCTATGCCATTTGAAATAAGTAATGCATGGTGCTTTCACCAGCAACACAAAAGCCGAGCCAGGCATCATCTTCCTTTCCTACAGGGCCTCCTCCCAAGCTATGGTAACCTCCATGAAGGTAGCAAATGGTGCAGGCATTGCGATGTAACAATGATGGGACTTACTTGGTACCTGGATTGGAGTTAAGTGAGAGGCCCACATGGGCTGAATTGCCTGCTGAATATGTCATTGTGCTCCCAACTAGGGGCAGTGACAGCCCCTGCCTTGTCTGGCCCCAAGATGTCCTGGAGTGTTTGTGCCTGCCTCTGCTAATCCCCACTTCCTTGCCCATGGCACAGGGATGAAGGTGGAAAAAATGGCAGTGCCAGCTGAGGTGGGAAATGTGTGCTACCCAACAGAAGTGGCAGGAGAAGGATGCATGTAAGCTGAGGTTCCAAGCCCCTGCACAGGCTTTATTGTTGAAAGTTAAAATTATCATTTAGAATACCAAGACAGCAACCTCAGAGCATTAAATCCTTACTAGTAGACCCTTCTGAGCACGATGAGCTGGACCCCATGTGACTCCACTGGCTTTATGTCCACATGGCCAGCCCTGCTCCTTCCCACAAATCTCCCACTCTATCACCTTTTACTGTTGTCAATTACTACTTTAAGAAAAAAATTTGCTTTGCATTTTTCTTAATTTTTATTTACCAGCTATTACTCTAGGATAAAGTAAAAGTGTCTTAAATTAGGCTTCAAAATTTTGCATCACTTTCAGCTACAGCCTTATCTCTTCCCACTGCTTTCCACTGTGCCTATCTCCTGAAGCTCTTGGGCTTTTTGCTATAGCTAATGAACTCCCCCAAATGTGCTTGTGCTTCCACGTTTTTGCATTACTGTCTCCCTTTCTGAAAAATTCTCTAAACTTCTTTCCCACTAGTTCCATCTCAAGGCTTATATTGAAGGTTGTATCTTCCTAATTTCCCCAGCCAATCTCACTCCTATCACACAGCATCACACTTTGCTCCTTATGCTCCTCTGCGTGCTTCTTGATGCCTTGGCACAGTTCCTAGATGTACTTCTGGTGATCAAAGCCCAGGAAACGCTGAGATAATGCCAATTCAAATATTTGACTCCGAATTAAAGTCCACCCCAACTTTGCTGATATTCCTTTCACAGAGCAAAGTAGGGTGGAGTGTCACCAGAGAAAGTGAAGGACAATGGAACAATTTGCCAGTGGGTGGTTTTGACTTGCCAAAGTGAGGGATGGCAGAGACTACTTACGGTGAGCATATACATGGTTGGCCAGAGTGGACTGCAGGCCAGCAGTGGTTCGTAGGGCTGGTATGGTTTCCTCACCAGAACTGAAGGACTTAAGGTATTAGATTGGTTTAAGATTAAAGTTAGGTAAGCAAAAGAGGTGAGATGTAGAAAAGGACAAAGGACACAAGGAAAAAGGCAATGCTAGCAGAAGTGACTAAAGTGATCAAGGAAGAGGGGGATTGTCTATCTGAATATAAATCAAGTAAGTCTGATTGGAGTCATGAGCTGCTGAATCAAGCAGAAAACAAAGTAATAAGGCTTCTGTAGGTCAAAAAGTGGGAATGAAAAGAAAGGTGTTAGAAAGTTTGACTCATTCTGCATTCTACTGATAACATAAAATGATACATGGTACAGTAGATCCCCTTATGTGCAGTTTCAGTTACCTATAGTCAACCATGGTCTTTATCATTGGTATATAAGAAAAAAACATAGACTTGTATAAGGCTTGGTACTATCTGCAGTGTCAGGCATCCACTTGAGGTCTTGAAACATGTCCCTTGCAGAAGAGGGGAGGCTACTGTATATATATATATATATATATATACACACACACACTGAATCAAGAGTACTGAGGAAAGAAAAGCTAGTCAACAAGGAATGTGCCATCAAAAAAGCAAAGACGTATCCAGTTCTTACTCAGACTTTAGCTGAACAGTCAAACTGGAAAATATACAGACTAGCCAGCAAGAGGAGGTGATATGTTGACAAGATAAAAGACACACACATATATATTGCTCTCTCTCTATATATATATACACACACAGACATATATATATATATATATATATATATAGCTTTTTGATAGTGAGAGAATAAAATGGCTAAAAGCTTAAAAGAGACCTAAATGTGAATCTGATTGGTCCAGTAAAGTGGTTGTACCCTTTTACATACTCAACATCAGTGTATAAGAGTTCAGTTCACCCATGTCCTTACTAATACTTGATATGGTCAGTCTTTTTAATTTTAGCAATTTTTGTGGGTGTTTAGTGATATCTTATTGTGGCTTTTTTTTTTTTCATTTCCCTACTATCAAATGATGTTGAACATCTTGTCATGTACTTGTCAGCCATATATATTCTTTTCAACTTTTTGTATCTTTTTAAAATTTGGTTTTTGTTTTTTATTATTGTTGTGAAAGTTCTGGATATATTCTGAATACAAATCCTTTATCCAGGACATGCTTTGCAAATATTTTTGTGTGTGGCTCATCTTTTCATTCTCCTTACAGTATCTTTTGAATAGAAGTTGTTTTCCATTTTGATGAAGTACAATTAATCCATTTGTTTTCTTTTTTGGATCGTGCTTTTGATGTCATAGCTAGAAAATCACTGCCTAACCCAAAGTCACAAAATTTTTATAAAGTTTTATAGGTTTCAGTCTTATATTTAGGTTTATTATCTACTTTAAGTTATTTGTTTATACATTAAACAAGATAGAAATAAAGTTTTTTACATATCAATATCTAATTGTTCTATATTATTTGTCGAAAACATTATACTTGCTTTATTGAATTGCGCTTAAGTTTTTGTCAAAAAATTACTGTTCATATGTCTGTGGTTTTCTATTTCTGCATTCTCCTCTTTTCCTTTGGTTTATTTGTCTATCTTGACACCAATGAGACACTGTTATAAGTTTATATAGAGAGAGATGTTTATAATTAGTTTTGAAACCAGGTAATTTTAGCCCTTCAACTTCTTTTTTTTAGCTATTCTATGTTTTTGCATTTTTGTTTGAAATTTAGAATCAGCTTGGCAATTTCTAAAAAAAGGTTTTTTGGTATTTTGATTGAGATTGCCATCACTTTATTCATCAATTTTGGGAAAATTGACATTGTAACGATATTGAGTCTTGCAGCCTATAAACAACAAGAAAAACTCTCACTGCATCTCTACCTCAAATAATTTTTCTTAGTGCATTTTCTTTCATTTCTTCAAGCAATGTAGTTTTAAATGTACAGATTTTTGTCTGATTTAGTCCTATTTTATATTTCTGATGCTACTTCAAATGGTCTTGCTTTTTAAATTTTAATTCCTAAGGAGATTACATATTTACATTAGGACACATCATTCATCTTAATTTTCTAAGAAACTCCTGTCTACTCTTCATTAGTTCAAAATTCTTGCTGAAATTTTCAGGACATTCTTTGGCCTCATTTTTATCCCTCACTTAATTCATCAAAAAAAAAAGTCTTTTTTTTTATTTATTTAAGTGTTCCTGTTTTTCTGAAGTATTATATAATAAAAGTTTGGGAAAGGTACTTAGTAAGAAACTGAATGAGTTTATTTTGAAGGTAGCTTTAAGGGAAATTTATTTTTATAAAATTCTGAGTGTGATTCATCCAATAATAATAGACTAGATACTGGACTTCTTTCAAGGACAGAACAGAAAATAAGAATATTTTGATTGTTTTCTTTGAGCTACAATGAAAAAAACACTCTAGAGTATGTGTGTTTAGCTACCTATATTATATTAATTGCTAGGAGACCAGAATACCATTTAGTAAGTTACTTTTTCCAGAGCAGTGGATGGTATTTGGCTCTCTAATGGGATTAATTTAACTAAGACAGTTAATTGAATCAATTCATTCCCCCAGAGAAGCTTTTACTCACCCTCCCTTTTCCACTGAATTAAGGAGAGGCCGCATTTTCTTTCTTTTTTGGGTTTTTATATTTAGCATTATTCCTTTGGTAACTTAACAGCATTTAAGTTACAAAATGAGTTAAGAAAATGATTGATTATGGACTTTGGCAGAAGCTATAAAGCTGTCTGGTAAAAGCTTAGAATGTAATTTATTTCTGAAATCACAGTTGAGTGTGGTCTTTTCTTAACACACACTGAATTGTACTCCAGAATGTGGGTCTTGAAAAACAAGTCTCTATCCAAATTTAATAGATTTTTTTGGAAGTCACATGACTTGGGAGTTTGAAAATAGAGAGCCCTGTTTTGTGTGAATATTAGTATGTGGATCGTCATATTCCTGTATTCTGTCTCAGAGCCATTTTTACAGATTGGTAAACATAATTGGAAACTTTAAATGACATGCTACTCCGTCACATCATTAGCCACAGTACTGCTTGGAATAATATCTGTGATTCTCACAACATACATGCCCCGGGTTTCCTGCTGCATGTATGAGTCAGCATGAGCACTAAACTGGGGTTTCTTAGATTTGGATTTGTGTTCTAGTTTCACATGACTAACAGTGGCCAAGCAACTTTAGTATTAGTTTGTTATGACTGCCCTACAAATTACCACAGACTAGGTGGCTTAAACAACTGAATTTGTTTTCTCCCAGTTCTGGGGTCTGGAAGTCTGAGATCAAGGCGTCAGCAGGGCTGTTTTCTCCTGAGGCCTCCATCCTAGATATGCATATGGCTGCCTTCACTCTGTGTGTTCACATGGTCGCCTCTCTGTGTATGTGTACTAATCTCTCCTTATAGGGACATCGATCACATGAGGTCTCAACCTAATGACCTCTTTTTACCTTGGTTACTTCTTTAAAGGCCCCATCTCCAAATACAGTCACATTCTGAAGCACTAGGGTTAGAAGTTCAACATAAGAATAAATTATTTTCGAATTTCTTATAACATTCATATGTCAAAGCCCTAATCTTAGTACTTCAGAATGTGATTGTATTTGGAGATAGGGTCACAATTCAACCCATAACACCCTTTCAGCTTTTGCTTCTTTATTCACAAAACGTGTGAATTGATTAGAATATCACTAAAGACTGTTCAAGGTCTAAAGGGTTAGTATTATTTTGAAAAGATGATCATTATCTTTTCTACAAATAAATATTGTGATTTTTCAATGTTCTTGACTGCAAGCATCAGAAAATGACCCTGGATAACTTAAGGAAAATTTCTTGATTAACTGTGGGGGTTCTGAGTGTAAGAGGAGGCTAGAGGGTGAGGGAGGTCTCATACGTGGGCAGTCCAGTGGGAGGCTGACACCAACTGCCACTAACGCCACCTACCATGTGAGGGTACAGGGGTTGCAGGAGACTCCTGAAAGGACAGGGAGGGGTCACAGAAACATGCAGTCAATAGTCTAGAGCATCCCACTTCTATAAAATGACAGATAACCACCAGGAACATATAGTATTTTATAACATTAAGCTAAATGTGTTTAGAAGAGCTGAAAAAACAATTAAGCAAACAATCTCCAGATAGATACATGGATAGATAGATATAGATGGTGATAGATAGATAGATAGATAGATAGATAGATAGATAGATAGATAGATAGAAATATAGATATCTGATAGACCCCTAAAGTGTCTCCTGATTTTTTAATGGCTCCTCAAAATTATATTTTGACGATAAACGTTTAAATAAAATTCAAATTAGAGGTACAAGTAAAAATTACTACATTAAAAAGCCGCACTAGCTTTTTTTCACCCAAATCTCTTTAGACTTTAATGATCTTGTCTGTAAAATGGGAACAAAGCTACTTAAATTGTTAAAATCAAGACAGATGAATTTTGAGCTTACACCTTTTGTAGTGTAATTTTGAAATTACACCTTTATGATTTATAAGCTCTACAAGTTTTATGATTATGTATTGAAGATGTGATAGATTTTTTCCCTTCATCCTCCATCAGTGCCCTATTTATCTTTCACTATTTTTCTTGGAAAGGTTAAATTGACATTTTAAAAATTGATTTCCATAACTTCAATTTTTTTATTGCTATTTCCTTGTAATCAATTCTGCTATACATTTTTTTCCAACAGAGCTCTTAGAAATTACTGTTTACATTATACTAAGATGCTAGTAATCACATTGAATTATCTCCTTATTTCTCAATTGTTTTACATCTTATCTTTTCCTCAACTCTACTCTGAAATATAATTTTTTGTTGTTGTTTGTAATTTTAACATATGTTAATATTTTTGCCCCAAATACTGGATACATAACAAAATCACTATTCAAAACTTCTCTTTAGATATAAAGCTTTATTTTGTACATCTGAAGAATTTCAAGTTTTTGTTGAACTCAGTGTTATAACTTTCAGATTTCAATATTTTGAAAACTCTTTATACTGACTCATATTTTTGCTCATTTTTAGTTGAATAAACTCACTCTCTTTTTTGTTTTTGTTTTTGAGATAGGGACTTACTCTGCCACTCAGGCTGGAGTGCAGAAGTGCAAAAACAGCTCCCTGCAGTCTTGAACTACGGGCTCAAAGGATCCACCTGCCTCAGTATCCCTTGTAGCCGAGACCACAGGCGTGCACTCACGGTTGGCTAATTTTTTAATTTTTTGTAGAAACGGAGTCCCATTTTTTTGTGCAGGTTGGTCTCAAACTCCTGGGCTCAAACGATCCTCCTGCCTCAGCTTCTTAGAGTGTTGAGATTACAGGTGTGAGCCACTGTGCTCAGCTTAAATAAATTATCTCTGAAACCCTCATTGTTATGTATTTGGCTATTTCTTTACATTCTCACTTGGAATTAATATCCAAAAATTCTCATTCATTCAACAAATATGAGTAACTACTATGTGTCAATTATTGTTCTTGACGGATAGTAGATGTTCACTAATATTTCTTCATAGTCATGATAATTGCAGTTTTTGTTTTGCTTATTTTTTTGTTACTGAAAATTTGTGGTGAAAACAAAAGGTACTTTGCTCTACTGTTTTTATTTCCTGAAAAATAGTAATGGATACTCTTTCTCATCCCTTTACTTCTTGCAAATAAACATCAGAGCATAGGAAATTCTTTGAAATTAGAAGAGATCAATAAATTACTTCTTTGGAAGGGATCTTAGTTTTGGAAGTTTCCAAACTGCTAAATATATTCTTTTTCAGGTAGTATCATATATATTTAAAATACCCAAAATTTCTATTTTTCTAGTACAAAGGTATTATATATCATCTATCCAGATTTTTAACTTTTTAAAATTTCAACATCACTAAATAAGAACAATGAGCCAGCTTTGATAAACACAAGTAGAAAATTAGAGTGACATTATGAGTGACACTACAATCATGTCAAACTCAACGTCTCATTTACTTTTGTAATTGCTAAGATTACACACTTTCACAAAGATACGTAGTTGTTGCGTATCTTTATTCTAGAAGCTGGAAAGAGGAGGTAGTTGGCCACTTTTATTTCAAAGTTAAATCACTGACAACATCTACCATCTGCTCACATTCCCTTTCACAAAAATAAAATTCAGTCAAGAAGTTTCCAAAACCTTCAGATGAAACCTGTAAAAGATAGGATCACAATTCTTCATCCTACTCACTCACTTACTATTGCACAACTACTCTTAGGCAGTGATGAACACGTGTACAGAACACCGGCATCTGAGCCCTAACGTTTAATTGGACTTGGCGCATGTGTGCGGTGACAGTGTACTCAGACGCTTTTATGTGAAAGAACAAGCACAGACCTGAATTTTAAAAAGAAACAGTAAACAAGTCTTTCTAAACTGTGCACATTTGCAAGGAGCTCAAATACGTACTAATAGATAATAGGTCTTTTTTCCAAGAACTTCCCTCAAGCAAGTTAACCTAGAAGAACTATTTAATGGGCTTAGTGGTTTTCAGAAACACAGTCTGAAATGCCCCAATTCTCTGCAACTACTTCCCTTCATGGGTGAGACGCTGAGACCAATGGAAGTCAAGCAAAACACACAGTTTCTTTTCCACCCTTCGTGCTGTTTCCTTAACTGGGATTCCATACCCCTTCAATCTTACCTGGCAGGATATTACTCATTTTTAATAACCTTTCTCAGATACGAGGAGGCTTTGTTTTTCCTCAAACACACGTTCTTTCGCTCCCTGATTCCCCGTCCCCAACATCTGAAATGCACTTAACATATTTTCTTGTTTCATCCTGTATCAGAAGACAGAAACCTCTTGCTCTCACTTTATTGTAATTCTTACCACACTGTACAGCAGGCCATATATGCTATAAGCACTAATTAAACAATAACTTATTTGAATTGTTTACCCCAAAGATCTATAATCCTCAGTAGATCATTTACATTAAAACGGCTTATATTTAGCCGAATTTAATGAAAGTGTTTTTCTGTAATCCTTTTCACATTCTTAGAATTTTGTGTATTTCTTCCAAGGCTTCTATATAGCAATATTTTTTCAGCTGCCTTCGTTCTTTTTAATCCAAGTCCCTTAGAAACATTGTTGTTTAAGTTGGCAATTTTTATAGTAAAAGAGAAGGCGCTACCAGAAAGCTAGAAAGGCGTCAACAGTGTGGGATTTGCCTGTGGGCTTTGACTGAGGGGCTGATGAAAAATTAAACAACAGACATGCAATTTTTAGCCCAACTGTACTAAAATCTTTTTTTGTGTGTTTGCTAATATCTTCACGCTGAATTGAATATGTGTGTTTTCAGAATCTTCTGAAACACAAGATAGTGTATGTCTAAATATGTGTCATTTTATCTTTTGTTGAAGGGCTAGTTGTCTAGAAGCAAAGACTCAGACAAAGTCTGGTAAAGATAGGGGCTTACTGTTATTATTAGGAGTTGACGTCTTTGGAAATGAAGGTCAGGAAGCAGGACGGCAGAGAGAGAACTCCCTGTAGAGAGTGTAGGAATGTATATAGCTCATCAGACACGACTCACTTTGGGCTGAGATGGCTGGGCCTCTATACCTCTGCCTTAATCAGGTACCCTGCCTGAAAAAAAAAAAAAAAAAGTGAGTGCCAGGCAATGTGGCTCTCTGCAGATGGGTCAAACCCTAACAAAGTTGACAACTGGAGGCTGCCTGCTGGGGCAGAAATTTCCTTCTTTAGGGGTGATCTGGGTAGCACAACTTCATGTCCATCACACCTCTGAATAGAAACCCCCTCCGCAAAATGGGGACAGAGACTACTTTTCAATTTTTTTGAGATTGAAAAACAGAGATGAATAGCTAATTGTCATCAACGGTTCTGTAGTCAGGTAGACTTTCAGTTAAGAAGCCTCATGACTCCCTTGGCAGATATTGGAGAGTTCATTTTTCTATAATCCGAGTATTGTGATTTCACAGCATTATGTTCTGGCTTCGTGGTTCCACACAGTGAATCCTGGCACAACATGACATTAGTTACACTGAAATTCCCAAACTCCAAATACCAAGCGGCATCAGATTTTCTTAAGATTTCATTTTCTCAGATAAGTAGGACTGGCTAATTAACAGACCTCAAGAGAATTTAACTTCTCTGAGCATATCAACCCTTTTTAGAACTTGGGGATTCAGCTCACTTTTCTTTGAAATGTGGCAGTTATGACAATATG
This sequence comes from Papio anubis, assembly GCF_008728515.1. Lineage (NCBI taxonomy): Eukaryota > Metazoa > Chordata > Mammalia > Primates > Cercopithecidae > Papio > Papio anubis. The sequence goes on from NC_044977.1 coordinate 139,180,865, forward strand.
ATATGAATGATGAAAAATTAAGATTATAGACTGCTTTGAAGGAATCAGAAATCAATCTGGTTTGTAATAAGTCAGTCTCTACTACCAGAGAATCTGTTTCCTGAGACCTACTATGCAGCTGTGCTTAGTGTCCGATGCCAAAGCCCAAATAAGGAAATGCCGTCATATTATAATACTTTAAATATGGTAATAATTCTAAAATATTAATTGGTAGCTGGAAAATCCAGGTTCAAAGGTCTGCTTTAACGTTGTGTTCATGACATTGAATAATTTCTACCTTTGGCCTTAATCTATATTTACATTTTAAAATCTTAAGGACAAAGCCTTTACAAAGAAGTAGTTAGTGGGGGTGGGGGATGTTTAACTCTTACAACAATGATTCCATTAATCAAAGCTTTTGGTTCTTCTTTTGTAATTTTCTGTAAAATATGACCTTGAGAATTCTCAATGAGTTAGTGGCTGGATTGAGAACAAGTGATTAAAGACATCTCTGGAATGGTCAGTGAGGTGATACAGCAAGAAAATGCCCAAAGGCTTGATGATAATCTTCGTTGTCTTGACTGCATAGCCCTTCTTTTGAAAGGAAACTGGAATAAGTTATAGGTAAGTCGATACCTGGTTATTTTTTCAGTCATAGACATTTTCTTATTCTGAACTCTATGTTGCTCGCCTATCAACATAACTTTTTTTTTATATTCTAAAGAGCACATCTTTAAATATGTATTGAAAATATGTATCGCACATTCTCAAAGTCTTGGATCTTAAAGAGTAGGCTTCCAATTGGTTTCAGTAACTCACAGATCATTCTTAGTCTCTTGTCAGTGTTTAATAATTTTTAAAATAAATACATTTATGAATGAATAATCATTGGTCCTGGTTATCACGGGTTCTGTGATAAAGTTATAGATCTAAAACTATTTTCATTGAAACACAGCATGGTCTTCAAAGAAATTGAAATTCATTCTCTATTCGGATTCATGAGATAATGCTCTGATGATTACTCTTGCTTCATCCACAGTGTTCTTCAACTTGAAAATGTGAAAACACTAGTTATTTTTTTAACATGAAAAAGTATTTCAAAGAATAATAATTTTAAATATTTTAAATTATTTTAAAATAATTTAAATCTATTTCTAATTTAAAATATTTCATTTACTACTGCTATTATTTCATCCATGTACATCTAATAAAGCTATTGTCAAAACGACAGCCTCACATGCCCACTTAAAATAATTCATATTCCCTGAAAAAAAAAAAAAAAACAAACAACTTTACAGCATTGTATGTAGCATAATGGTGGCTATCACTTTTTTCTTCACTTCTTAATTATGCACTAGCATCCAGCTTCTTGATCAGGGCAGACCTGTGAGGTGCCAGCACAGTGTACAACTCTACAGACTCCTCTGTTTCTGCAGTCCAAATGGATGGTAATCCCCAGGAGTGATACAGTGCACAGCCAAGGAACTGTGGCAATGGCAAATAGAATGAAGAAAGACCTTGGTGAGGGCCCAGGACAGAACAGAAAGACAACATATAAATTGAATACAGTTATCTATTCAAATTCTACGTCTCTTTGAGGTTTCCTTCTTTAGGGGTGATCTGGGTAGTACAACTTCATGTCCATCACACCTGCTCCAGACACAGATTAAAGAAGAGACTGAGACAAAGAAGTGCTTACAACTGGTCCGAAAAGTCCAGGAGGATCTTTTCACTGTGAGCAGGAGTTATCAAGACAGACAGCTCCTTAATCTTAACAGTATCAATTACTAGTGACTTTAGAACCTATATAATCTGGGAACTGAAAATATATTAGATAAGGTTCACAATCTGAGAGCCTATGTTTGAAAGATGGGAATGCTGTCAACTTCAGACAGGGCAGAGAGGACAAATACCAGTAAGCAGTTGGAAAAGAATTGTGCTCCTAAGAAAGTTAGGTGAGGTTCTTGTTTCTTTTTCCTTTCTTTTTCTTTTTATTTTTTAAATTTTATGTTTTTGTGACAGGGTCTCTCTCTGTCACCCAGGCTGGAGTGCAGTGGCACAATCACATCTCACTGCAGCCTCAACTGATCCTCCCACCTCAGCCTCCCAAGTAGCTGGGACCACAGGCATGCACCACCATGCCTGGCTAATTTTATTTTTTGTAGAGACAGGGTCTCGCTATGTTGCCCTGGCTGGTCTCAAGCTCCTGGGCTCGTGCAATCTTCCTGCCTCAGTCTGCCAAAGTGCTGGGATTACAGGTGTAAGCCACCATGCCCAGCCAGGCTCTTGTTTCTAATGGCCCTTGGCTCTCACAATTTCCATTCTTCTTTTCCAGGAATCTTCCACAGGATGCTTCTGTACACTAAAGCATGGAATATGAAGGACTTAATATGTACTTTTGAATTAATTTAAAAATTCCTCTCCCTATTTTAGTTTCTGCTTTACAGGTCTGGAACCACAATGTCATAGGTATTTTTATAGACAAGTATTACTTTTACTTTTAATATGGTTGTGGACATATATTTTTGCCCAGGAGAATAGCTTTGTACATGTGTGTGTTTGTTCTGCTTTAATAGGAAAAAGAAACGTAAGAAAAGTCTAAAGAATATGTTGACTCACTGAATTGCAAGAAGCCCTCAAAAGAAAACTTGTGACTTTTTATGAAAAAATACAGCAATGTAGAAAGGCCTATTTAAGACATTCAGGAATGCTGAAGACCAGGTGGGTGTACCTGTGCTCTATGATCTGCATAGAAGAGATGAACTAAGCCTGTGAGACTGCACAGTCAAAGGAGTAAGAGCACAATGTCAGCATGAAACAGTCTTTGTACAACTCTTTGGTATAACATGTCTTCCCTCTTCAAAGGAAAGAAACCAGGAGTCAGATCACACTAAGTTTTAGAGAAGTTGGAAAGCTGGGAAGGAAAGTGACTAGTACATTTTCAATAAGTTGGATAAGAGTTAAAATAAGAGACGGGGGCACCTAAAGGAAAATGAAAGGGAAAAATTGGGGAAAATGGAAGATACTTATATGATGAGGGAAAGAGAGAATAGACAGGAACAGGGTTCCAGAGCAATGAAATGAGATGGCCTCATGAACTAAGGTACAGCATTTGGCCTGAAATGAGAAAACTGAACACATTCTGTAAATAAAGGTAGAAGTAGGGAAATATTAGTTTATGTACTATAATATTAATAATAATTATTGAAAGAGACTCAGGAGGTTTGTGGTAGACTAAGTACATGCATGCTTTCCCTCCCTCTTAGAATCCTATAAATGATGGCACAGAAGTTCAAAAAACAAAATATAGATGAATCTACAACACTGAAAATAATCTATGCTGAGTCATCACAAAAAGTTTCAATAATTTCTTAAAGAGTGAAAAAAAGGAGTATTTTGAAGAATAAAATAAAGCAAGGCAAACGGTGCAGAATACGTACCAAGGGGGCTTTTCACCAGAACCAGAAAGAGCAGAAATGCCACGGAAAACAAATCAGAGGGATGAGTTAAAGGCCCACACAAGGAACAACCTCACTAGCCAGCACCTCCGCTCCCTCCCTCTGCTCCCATCTGAGTGAGCAGAAGCACTCATGTTTTTCTCCAGGCAGAAAAAAGAAGCCTCCGATCTAAAGATGAGCAAAAGTCTAACTTCTGTGAGTGTTAGTGTCTTAAATGAAATTCCCTCTCATTAGAACGCTGAAAACCTTCTCTCTCACTTTACAGCAAACTCTATCAGCAACATGACTGGCCCCAGTTATACCCAGACACTCCAGTGACTTTCTACTCCAAGGGACCCATCAGGCAACATACGTTTTTATGCAATGCAGCAGAAAGCCACAGGAACCCACCTAGACCAATCAGCCCACGGTTTCAGATTTAAATATAAATAGGCAATGAGGGTCAACAAGCACGGAAAAAGAGCCAACCACACACACACAAAACGCCAAAATGAAGACAAAAACATTGCCCTAAAATAATTTAGAGAACACGAAAGAATAACAGCCAAGATTTGGAAATAACCTAAATGCCCATCAGCAGATGAATGGATAAAGAAAATGTGGTACACTACTGAAAATAATGATATTTCTCTGAAAATGGAATACTATTCAGCCTTAAACAAGAAGGAAATCTGCCATTTTTGACAACATGGATGAACCTTGAGGACGTTTTGCTAAATGAAATAAGCCAGTTGCAAAAAGATAAATACTGCATGATTTCACTTATGTGAGTTATCAAAAATAGTCAAATTCATAGCATCAAAGAACACAAGGATAATTGCCAGGGGCTGTGGGAATGAAGAAATGGAAAGTTACTAATGAATTAACATAAAGTATCAATTAAGCTATGGAGATCTGCTGTGCAGCATTGCACCTGTGGTCCACAATGATGGATTGTATTGTACACTAAAGAATGTATTAAGATGGTAGATCTCATGTTAAGTGCTCTTATTCCAATTAAAATAAAGCTTTTTAAAAACCTCTGAAAAGTATTATAGTCATAGAGTTTCAAGATAACTTGTTTTAAATAAAAATAGAACAAAAAGAGTATAGATGAGAAATATAATTACTGAGATAGATGCATTCATACTCACATTCATACATGGCAAAGAAAACCAAATGGAATAAGATATAAGAATTAGAAAATCTGGCAAACCAAATTCAGTAGCACATCAACAAACTTATCCACTATGATCAAGTAGGCTTCATTCCTGGGATGCAGGGTTTGTTCAACAAACACAAATCAAGAAATGTGACTCATCACATAAACAGATCTAAATACAAAAACCACATGATTATTTCAATAGATGCAGAAAAAGCCTTCAAAAAATTCAACATCCCTTCATGTTAAAAATGCTCAATAAACTAGGTATTGAAGGAATATACCTCAAAATAATAAGCATCATATATGACAAACCCACAGCCAATATCATACTGAACTGGCAAAAGCTGGAAGTATTCCCTTTCAAAACCAGCCTCTCTCATCACTCTGATTCAATGTAATATTGGAAGTTCTGGCCAGTACAATCAGGAAAGAAAAAGAAATAAAGTGTATTCAAATAAGAAGAGAGGAGTCAGACTCTCTTTGTTTGCAGATGACATGATCCTATATGTAGAAAACTCCATCAACTAAGCCCAAAAGCTTCTTAAGCTGATAAGCAACTTTAGTAAACTCTCAGGATGCAAGATAAATGTGCAAAAATCACTAGCATTACTATACACCACCAACAGGCAAGCCAAGAACCACACCATGAATGAACTCCCATTCATAATTACCACAAAAATAGTAAAATACCTAGGAAAACACCTAACAAGGGAAATAAAGGACCTCTTCAAGGAGAACTAAAAACCACTGCTCAAGGAAATCAGAGAGGATCCAAATGGGAAAATATTCCATGCTCACGGATAGGAAGAATCAATATCGTGAATATGGTCACACTACCCAAAGCAATTTATAGATTCAATGTTATTTCCATTGCCACCATTGACATTCTTCACAGAATTAGAAAAAATTATTTCAAAATTCATATGGAACCATAAAAGAGCCCGAATACCCAAGATGATCCTAAGGAAAAAGGGCAAAGCTGGAGGCACCATGCTACCCAACTTCCAACTATACTACAAGGTTACTGAACCGAAACAGCATAGTACTTGTACAAGAACAGATGCATAGACCAATGGAACAGAATAGAGAATCCAGAAATAAGATCACACACCTACAACCATCTGATCTTAAAAAAACCTGACAAAAATAAGCAATGAAGAAAGGATTCCCTATTTAATAAACAGTACTGGGAGAACTGGCCAGCCATATGCAGAAAACTGAAACTGGACCCCTTTCTAACACTATATGCAAAAATCAACTTAAGATGGATTAAAGACTTAGATGTAAAACTCAACATTATAAAAATCCTAGAAGAAAATCTAGGCAATACCATTCAGGACATAGGCATGAGCAAAGATTTCATGACAAAAACACCAAAAGCAATTGCAATAATAGCAATAATTGACAAATGGGATCTAATTAAACTAAAGAGCTTCTGCACAGCAAAAGCAACTATCATCAGAGTGAACAGACAATCTACACAATGGGAAAAAATGTTTGCAATCTACCCATCTAACAAAAGTCTAATATACAACATCCATAAGCAACTTAAACAAATTTCCAAGAAAAAAACAAACAACCCCATCAAAAAGTGGGCAAAGTACATGAACAGACACTTCTCAAAAGAAAACATACATGCAGCCAACAAACATATGAAAAAAAGCTCAAAATCACCGATGATTAGAGAAATGCAAATCAAAACCACAGTGAGATGCCATCTCACACCACTCAGAATGGCTATTATTAACAAGTCAAAAAGCAACAGATGCTGGTGAGGTTGTGGAGAAAAAAGAATGCTTTTACACTGCTGGTAGGAGTGTAAATTAGTTTAACCATCATGGAAGACAGTGTGGCAATTCCTCAAAGACCTGGAGGCAGAAATACCATTTGACCCAGCAATCCCATTACTGGGTATATACACAAAGAGATATTAATCATTCTATTATAAAGATACAATGAACACACATGTTCATTGCAGCACTATTCACAATAGCAAAGACACAGAATCAACTAAATGCCCATCAGTGATAGACTGGATAAAGGAAATGTGGTCCATATACACCATGGAATACTATGCAGCCATTAAAAGGAGAGAGATCCTTTCCTTTGCAGGATAGATAGAGCTGGAGGCCTTTATCCTCAGCAAACTAATACAAGGACAGAAAACCAAACACCGCATCTTCCCACTTATAGGTGGGAGCTGAACGATGAGAACACATGGACACATGGGAAGGAACAACACACACTGAGGCTTTTTGGAGGATTTGGAGTTGGGGGAGAAGGGAGAGCATCAGTAAGAATAGCTAATGGATACTGGGCATAATATCTAGCTGATGGGATGCTCTGTGGAGCAAACCATCATGGCACATGTTTACCTGTGTAACAAATCTGCACATCCTGCACACTTGCCCCTGAACTTAAAATAAAATATAAATAAATAAATAAAACACTTGGAATAGTGCCTGGGGAAAAATAATTAGAGAATCTATGAGAATCTATTATACAAACGATGAGAGGCATGAGTGTTAAGTATTAAGCAATTTAAAATGTAATATAAAAATATAATAATAGCCAGTAAAATACGAAAAGCCTAGGAAAATGTATATTTTCCTATATGTATTTATAAAAGAAATAAAAAATAGTACTTCAGGCTACCAAAAAGTAACTTCAAAATGGAGAGCTATAGCGTGTTTTTAGAATTCATGATGCCATTCGTATAAACCTAAAAGCACATAAAGCGATGGTATAGGTTCCTTCGGTATACAGACATATGTAGTAAAAGTATCCAGAAAATATATGTGTACTTATGAGAATTGATAGTGTAGAGGATGGGAAAAGGGAAAGGATTGATGGATGTGATCAAGAAAGGGTTAAGCAGTTATCTCTAGCAGATTTGCATATGCTTCTTCCTTAATTTGATTCGTGTATATATCGATGAATGTTATATTATTCCCATACCTTTGTAATTGTTTTACACCTTTTATAATTTTGAAATATTCCTGGGAACTATGTGTTTTTTTCATATCTTAAAAAAATGCAAGCAAAATATGTAAGTTATTAAAATTTTTAAAAGTCTGACAGGTTTATTATACCTTGTTCTTGCAATACACATTCAAGGCTTAAATCTATTGTGCTTTCAGGTGCAACGATAAAAACCATTGTATTTACTTCAAAGGCATTGATTCCTTGATTAATAACTATGTCTTTAGAAGGGAAAAACAGCTTCATTTCTTTTTGGCCACAACAATCTCGATGTCCCAAAGTTTCTCTTCATTTGGCAGCTGTCATAGCAGCTGAGGCTATCATTTTTATCTCAAGGGAAAAAATGGGAACCTGCTGTAAACTGTTCAAATCCTGAATTTACTGAAGCCTTAATTGCAAGCTACAAATCTAATTGATGCCACAAAACAGTCACTAACTTGCATCATTCAAGTCTAAATGTTAAAAATCTGCATTTTCCCATTTAAAAATTCTAAGAGAAATATTAAGAAATACTGGAAATTATTAAACACAATCAAAAGTGGGATTCTCCCCCCATTTTGTTTTATTTTGCTTTCTTTTGTTTGTTTTAACATATGGAACAGAATAGAATTACCCTACTTGAACAGCAATTTGTAGAAGCAAATCCCTAGTTTCCTAACTATACAAAAAGGAGTGTTACAACATAATTTAAATAGTAATTTCCTGTGTTGATTTTTAAAATATTTGATTTAATAATAAATTTCAAATCTCACATATATTTAGAACTAAGTTGCTTCTAAGTTAGTTTGACCCTTTCTAAAATCACAACTCTGATTTTAGAAATTTAGTAATCGTATCATTACCCAAATGAAGCTCAAATTTTCTCCATGTAACCTACCCTTAAAGAAAGACCTATTCTGTGCAATCTGCTGTGCCCTGAAAGGTCAGAAATATGTAAAACATTGCCCTACTATTGGAAAGTTCTGAAAATACAGAAAATTGATAAGTTTTTATAAAATACAATAGCTGGTTGATTTCGCATATCAAAAATTTGAACTGGGTTGCCTATTCTCCATAATATTCTTTCTCAGGATATTGATATTCTGTCAGCATTTTTCATTCTGGCACCTGATTTTTTTTGCTCTATTTTGCAGCATTTAAATTATGCTATGTTATTTTCTTGTGGTTGTATGTGTTTAAATCTTATATTCCAGAGATAATAATGGTGGCTAATATTTATTGGGAACTTGCTTTGCCAGAGCTTATGCTTGGCCTTTGGTGTGAACTGGTTTACTTAATCTCCACAATAACTGGGATAAATACTGTTACTACCTCTATTTCATAGATGAAGAGATTGAGTCATAATGAGGTTAACTAAGTTGCCGATGACTCCAAGTAAGCACTAGAGAAAGAACTTGTCCTCAGACAAGTTGTCATTGGACCTGTAGATTTTAATCACCTCACCAAAAATTAAACATCAGATATTTATTATGTCTTTGTGTCACTTCAGAATGTATAGGACAGTGCATACAATATGTTATTTTTACACAATCATGCCTTTCGCATATAAAGAAATTAGACTCAGATAATAAATGACATTCCTCACATCATGTTGCTAGTAGGTGTCAGAGATGGGACTAAACTTAGGTGTGTTTAACACCAGGTCTAATGATTTTTCCACTGTATCATAGCTTTCTAGAAAACATGACCATTTTAGGTGGTACTTCGAAGTCTTATTTCTAATTTTTTCCAATTAGAAATTGAGACACTGGTTCATGGAAAGCAAATCATAGTTTAATGCTAAAAACTGTGGAGGAAATAATTTGGGAAGAAAAATTTTTATCAACTCATACAGGACATTTTATTATGGTTCTAAATTAGGGAACTACCTGAGTTACTTAAAGATACGTAAGAGGTTTCATATAAAGAATAATAAAAATAATAAATAAATAAAGTGAAGCATTAGACCATCAACTGATAACATCAGCTAAAATCTTGTCTAGGTATTACAGTAATTGACACAGTTTTTCTTCTCTGTAGTTGCTTCCAATAGAAGATAATATATTAGTTCTCGAAATAACTATAATTGTAGCAAACATTATTTAACATTTACTACATGCCAGGCATTGTTGTGATTCTAAATTAGGAAACTACCTGAACTGCTTAAAGATACATAATAGGTTTCAAATAAAGAATAATAAAAATAATAAATAAATAAAGTGAAGCATTAGACCATCACTTGATAACATCAACTAAAATCTTGTCTAGGCATTATGGTAATTGACATAGTTTTTCTTCTCTGCAGTTGCTTCCAATCCAAGATAATATATGAGTCCTTTGAAAGAACTATAATTATAGCAAACATTATTTAACATTTACTATGTGCCAGGCATTGTTGTAAGCAATTTGCATGAGTTGACTATTATCTTTAAAATTCTTGAAAGAGCTCTATGAGGCAGTTACTATGGTTATCACAATTTTTAGATGAGGAAAACGAAGCACAGAGAAGTTTAATAATTTGCCCAAGCTTCGATACCTGGTCTGTCTCCAGAGTCAGTGCTTTTTACTTTCGTTGCATGCTAATGTGAGTGCCTACCATATGCCATGGGCTCTAAATATATTATTGCTAATTCTCTCAAGACACCAACATTACAAAGCAGATAATGCTTAGGCTTGCTTCGCAGATTGAAACCTGAAGTTCAGCAGAGTTAGGTAATTTGCCCAAAATCATTCACCAACTATGTGCTTAAACCAAGATTCACATCCGTCAAGCGCAGTGGCTTATGCCTGTAAATCCCAGCACTTCAAGAGGCCAAGGCAGGCAGATCCCTTGAGCCCAGGAGTTCAAAACCATCCTGGGCAAGATGGCGAGATCCTATCTCTACAAAAAATACAAAAATTAGCCGGGTGGTGGCACACACCTGTAGTCCCAGCTACTCAGGAGGCTGAAGCATGAGAATCGCTTAAGCTAGGAGGTCAAGGCTGCAGCGAACCATGATCACATCATTACACTCCAGCCTTGGCAACAGAGCAAGATCTTGTCTCAAAAAAAAAAAAAACAACAACAACAACAACAAAAAAAAAGAAGGATTCAAACCCAGGTTCACCTTACTTGGAAAATCATGTTTTTCAACTTTACAACTTGACTTTCCACTCTATAAATAAATCCATCATGAAAAAAAATAGTGTTAGCTGGTCACATTTGGCTATTACATCTGTGAGCCTATTTTATATACTCACATCAACTGCATTAACATAGAGGTCACCGAGGCATAAATTGCCTTTTCTTTGTAAAACAGCAGGACCCTAAATAGCCTGTTTATGTTTTAAATTGTGCAGGATTTGATGTTTCTTGGAGAAAATATTTTATGGTCACAGTATACAAAAAGTAACATGTTTCAAAGACAAAATGAAATTTTGGTTTTGGAGATTGCCAAGTGTGTGACAAAGTTGCAAAACCCAGACAGTATAAACAACCATGTCACATTCTCTTCCTAGTAATGCAAGACATGAAACTTCCGATTTCCTGGATCTGAACTGACCCTTCAGGACGTGTCAATGACATCTGATAAAAAATGAATCTGAACTACCTGAACATGAGGCTTTAACATTATTAGATGTTTGCTGCTAATTGCTCATTTGATTTTAATAAAGATAAGCAATAATGTTAAATAATTTGGGATATAAAATATTACTAACAGAGTTGGATTTCACTGCCATAGTCTGATTTAGAAGTCTGACCAAAAGTGCTCAATGGCACGGTACCCTTTAAAGGTAAAGAAAAACGATGTGTCAATGTAGTTTCATCTACTGCAACAAATGTACCACTCTGATTCTGAATATTGACAGTGGGAAAGTCTGTGCATGTGTGGGGGCAGGGTATATGGAGACTCCCTACTTTCTGCTCAATTTTGTTGTGAACCTAAAACTGTTCTGAATAAAGCCTATTTAAAAAATTAAGAAAGTGGCTAGGAGCAGTAATCCCAGCACTTTGAAAAGCCAAAGAAAGAGGATCTCTTGAGCCCAGGAGTTTGAGACCAAACTGGGCAACATAGTGACACTCCATCTCTACGGGAAAAAAAAAAAAAAATTTAAAAATTAGCCGGGCATGGTGCCACATGCCTGTAGTCCCAGCTACTCTGGAAGCTGAGGTCGGGGGATCACCTGAGCCTAAGAGTCTGAGGCTGCAGTGAGCTATGATCATGCCCCTGTACTCCAGCCTGGGCAACAGAGTGAGACCCTGTCTCCCCCCAAAAAAATCATAATTTAAAAAAATTAATAAAGTAAAATATAAAATTCATAGACAGTTGAGTTGCCATTTACACAGCAGACATGTGTAGAAGTGAAAGAACTATCTTCTATAAGTAAATGAAGATGTGAGGCCACAATATTTGCCATTTGCCTACAAATGAAGAACATTATTATGGAACTTGTCTGTACAAGATTTTGGCTATGACTATTTTCACAGGCAGACTTTCAGGGATTAAGTGAGACAGCTGTTCCTTGGTATGCATGGGAGATTGGTTCCAGGACCTCCCCAGGTACCAAAATCCACAGATGCTTAAGTCCCTTATAGAAAAAGATGCAGTATTTTCATATAACTTATGCACATCCTCTTGTATACTGTAAGTCATCTCTAATAACTTGTAATGCTGAACACAATGTAAATGTTATGTAACTGGCTGTTGTGTTTATGGAATAATGACAAGAAAAGAAAAGTCTGTACGTGTCAGTACAGATGCAATTTTGTTTTTTCCGAATATTTTTGATTGGTTAAATCCAAGGATATAGAACTCACAGATACGAAGGGCTGACTATATACATTCTTTACCTCATCCCAGAGTCATGTTTAGAGACAGCCTCATTATTTCTTAATTTTTGCCTTTGAAAATAGAGTTAAAAATGAATGGAGAGTTTGAAACACTAGGGAAAAGGAAGAAAAGGGAAATGAAACTTTTTTTGTTCAGAAGGAGCTGTCATCAGAAGTGGTGGCCAGACTGCTTGGAAACAGCAAATCTTCTTGTTGAAGGAAAGCCCTAAAGGAGACACTGATCTAATGTATCTTGACCCTTCTGAGAGCAATCTTAGTTCCTCTTTAATTATATTTTTGAATCAAAAACATTCAAATAATGTTTCTGTGCTACTGCTTATTTGGACTCTGAGGGAAGTCGGTTGGATGAAACAATTTTTGTAACATCTTTGCATGGTTACAGAAGTCCGTAATTAGGGAAGGTCAAAATTATCTTTCTGATAGTGATTTTTATACTTATTTTCTCTCTCAAAGTACAAAAGATTTCCTTAATGCTTTACTCTACTTTGCAGATTTGTTCTCTTGGCTGTTGCCCAACCCTCAACTTTTATGCTCAGCAAAATTGAAATGAATTTTTCTACTCTCTTGTTCTAATTCTAGTTTACAGGCACTTCTGTTTTCTTAACAAAATAAGTTGGTGGCTAACAAAAGATGAACATCAGGGCTTATTGGTTCTGTCCCTGAAACCACAGGAAACTGGAGATGCTGGCCAAACATTCAATTTTCAGTGCTTCATGCATAAACTTGGCCAATCTTTTGATTATTTCCTCAATCCTTTGCAGTCATCTTAAACTTTTTTATCTTACAATTTCCTGAAATAACCAATGCGATGTGGTATCCATGTCATATACACAATGGCTTTGAGCTATTCTTACAGATGTCAAAGCTCTCTGGAAGTTTCTAAATTGTAGTTTTTATTTTAGTGGTCCCGTACCTCAGAGACAATGAAAATGAAGCTACTGCCATCACCAAAGGGCTGCTTAAAGATTGAGCAACCACCACAGAAAATCTTCATCTTACCCACCCTCTCTACCACTCTTGTTTTTATTTCCAGAGTCCCTATCTTTACTCGTGAAACGACAACCTCTTTTATAAGTATAAACTGTGTTTATATTTAATTACTTTTCAGGTTGCATTTATTTCATTTATGAATTGTTACCACTTTGTATGATTTCCCATCATTTTGATTCCTAGGTTATTTTCTAGGTAGTTGAATGCTATTCTTTATGTATGTACCACTTGGGTCATACAGTTTCCATGGCAATAAGAATACAGTGGACAGATATATATCCTAAAGGAGAGATGACTTGTAGAGTTAATGCAATTTGTTCACATAGCATGGTCCTAGAATAATCAAGAGGGCTTAACCCTACCCTCTCTAGTCCCAAAGGATACGTATTAAACCAATGAGGGAAAGTTGTATGTTTGCTTTAAAGAATGAACTTTCTAATAATTAGATTTATTCAATATGTGCTGAGAAAAGGAGGTTGTATGCATGAGTTTCCAAGCACTGGAGATGTAATAGCTATGACCAAGGAGGGGCATGGTTCAATGGGATCTGAGATCCCTCCCAACCCTGAGGTTCCACAGCTCTCTATTTCATCATGGGATGGGCACCATATACAGAATATATGTTCATTTACTATTCATAGAATTCATGGCAAAAACTCAGAGAGCTGAGCTTCTTCGATTCCTACTAGAACTACAACTTCATATGCTGGTTTTCCAGCCCTGACTCTGTCTTGACTTGCAGTATGGGGATTTGGGGTGAGGGATTTAATGCTTCAGTGCGTATTATGCATTTGTAAATGAAAAGGTGGGACCATGGTGTCACAATGACTAGAACAGTGAGATCTGGGTTCCAGTCTTGGCTTTGTCACAAATTGGATTAGCAAATCTCTGAGGTTCTTCCTTCTTTAATATTCTTTGGATAAGAACATACCTCAGAGTAACTGATTAAAAGCAACCAGTGAATACGATGGCACTTAGACTTATGAAGCACAAAACTACTATTTTTTAGTCAATCATTCTCTTTATAATAATTAAACAGGAGATATCACTGTCTTTCCTGTCTGGTCTCAGGAAATAGTTTCAGTGTCAATAGGCAAGCAGGAAAAAAATGTTATTTCCAGATTAATAACATCTGTTAAGGTTAACTGTCAACTTGCTCTTACTAGCAGGAGATGTTTTCAAACACTCGGTCACTCAGCAACTATTTATTAAACATCTACAAATTTTCAAACACTGGGATACCAGGTGCTAGGGATAAAATGGTAGGTCACAGACAAGGAAGCACACATTCCTTTATTTGAGAAGTTCTCTTTCTGGTGGAAAAGACAAATATGTAGTAGGCAGTAATAATAAGTTGGCCTACTGCAGAATAAACTAAGATTCAGGACTAAATAGAGGAGGACAAGTGCTTGGAAAATGTACATGACTTGTTCTGGGCACTCAAAAAAAAAAATTGGATGCTGAGTTCTTCATCTCTCAGTTGCTAGGCATAAGTCTCAGCACAGTGAGTCATCAGGGCTTAAAATTCAATGGCAATAATACCTCCATTCGTGTGGTGCAGAAAGAGCACAGTTAGCCGTCACAACTTGTTACAGAAACAGATCAATGCTTGATGAGGTTAATCCACTTCCAACATGATAAGGCACGAAGAGGTTGACACCCAGAACTTCCCTCAGCTCCGTTTAAGTTCAGCCTAGCGCCCCACAGCCAGCCAATGTATGTGCTGTTTGAACAAGACATATTTCTGCTCATGATTAATATTACCTTTAGAGTTTAGTTTGGAGAATCAGATCAGCAGGCATCAGTTTTCTGCTTTCGCTTTCTCCTGTCTTCTGTCCCAGTTCACTCTTTCAGACAGTAAAGGGTCTCCGTTCTTTTTGCGAATAGGTTAAGGAGTTTTAGACAAATATTGAAAGCCTCCCTTATTTGAAGATTTCAGCTTGGTACTGATGCTTTCTGTCTGTTGGAGAGCACTTGGATAGTGAATTACCTCATTGTTTTCAGATTAGAGCAATTCAGTGAGACGTGTGGGTGTCTAACTGAAAGAAGACAGTTCTTCAGAACCAGCCTGGTGGTGATGCTGGTCCCAAGAACAGGGTTGGTTTGTAATCTAATTCAAAAAGGCTGTTACAAATGAAAAAACAAAGCAGCTATTTCACATGTGCAAAAGGCCACTTGCGAAAAGCCTCCATGGAATTCACATTAATTTAGATTTGATAATTTTTTGATTTGGACACCAACATTCTAAGCTATTTATCTAAAATACAAAAGTTGGGTACTAGAAGACTATTTAAAAACTGTTTTCTACACTGTTTTTATCATAACATAGTGTAGGCAGCTCTGAACTGTCTGTATTTAAGAATGCATTTATTTATTGTATTTATACCAACTTTGTTTCAAAAATTATTTTCAGTGGCCAGGCTATCAGTGTGATGTCTACATTAATTAAACCCAAAGCAGGCTTGGTTTCTACTTGGGGAGCCTATCTTACTGAAAATTGTATTCCATTTGCTGAAAATGACAATGATATGAAAGCTCCAGGCAGTGCCAGAAGGACTGCTATTCAGTCCACAAAAGAGCAGGACTTAACTAGACATCTCAGTTGGAGCAACACTAGCAGCAGCCAACTCCAGCTCAGGCTGGCAAACACTCTTGGCACAAAGCTTAAGTAACAATAGTGCAGTAGGTGCCACAGCAGTGCCCTCGCAGGCCTGCTGACTGCTCAGGCAGCAAAACAGAAAAGAAAGACAAACCCAGTATTTAGTCAGATTTTTCTCAGCTATCTTCAGAAATATGGTCTGTACTTCTGCACTCTCAATCATGAGCCTTATTGAACTCTCTTTAAAATGATATCTTTTATAAAAGCTTGGATTCCTTTATTCAGGAGAGGCATTTCAATCCACATGAAGAAATGTAAATTCCAGACAGGCCTTTTTGAATAAGTAGGTACACTCAGAGTGCATTTGCCCACCTTCTTCTACCCTAGATCCATTCCTTCACTTTGTTTCAATCTTAAGGTCTTCTGGCTCTAGAAAGTCACTGAAATTTTTCTTATTAAATTTGTGAATGACCGCTTTCAAAAGTTATGTTACTTGGCGTCTCAGCAACATTGACCAGTTTTAACCACTTCTTCCTTCTTGAAATGCTCTCTTTCCTTGTCCTCTCTGATACTTCTACCTCTTTCTGCCTTTCCTTCTCAAAGTTTCATTTCCTTTGCCTTTTCTTCAACACCATGTTTTCTTGGGTCCTGATTTGCATCCTCTTCTAGTTTTATATTGTCTTCCTAGGCTGTCACATCTGTTCTCAGTGCTTTAGCTGCCAAGTATATCGGGTGGTTTCAGCAAGCACTTCCAATTCCAATGAACTCTAGTCCTATTTAGTCAATTGTCTCCTAACCACATACAGGCCCAACAGACTCCTCAAACTGAATATATGCAAAAGGGAGCTCTTCCTCTCTTGCATGTCTGCAAACTTCTTCCCTTCTTTGTTGTCCCATATGCCCTCAACTGGCACAGCATCTACCAGAAGGACAAATGGGGAGTCATCACTGACTCTTCCCTTTGATCAGTCCCATACTTAATCCATCAGCAGGTCGTGTTGAATTTACTTTCTTAATAGCTCCTGAATCTATCCATCTTCTTTTCATCCTTTGCTGCCAGCTGTCAACCTAAATTTTTGACCTCACATACCCACTCAGGGCCTACAACAATATCATACATTTTCCAACCAGGTTGGTTGTTTTAATAAGTATCTAACTTAAAACCAGTAAATGTCTTCCCATTGCCCTTGGGATAAATTCCAAGGTTGTAAATATGCCCCTTAAGTTTCAGAGCTGGCTTTTCTCCAGCATCATTTTGGGCCACAACTATTTGCTAGTTGTGATGAGGCTCCATTGGCTTCTCTTAAAGTATGACCATCCCAGTCTCAAGGCATCTCACATGCTGTTCTCTGTTTGGCATAGAGAGGTTTCCGCTTATATGCCCTTCCAATTTCAAACTCAATTTCCTTCCCCTTGCCAAATGCTCTGTCAGCCCCATATATTTCCCCTATCATAATAGCCATTAATTTTTATTCTCATAACTTTTTTGACAACTGTTTTTTGCCAATACAATGTAAACTCCATAAAGGCAGGGTCTAATTTATCATTATTTCCTCCAATAAACTGGGGACATGGACCCTTAATGAATATTTCTGAGGGTATAGAATAATGGATTTTATACGCATTTTTGTGCAATGATAAGTATAAACTATAAACATTTTTAAATGCTTTACAGAACTTTTAGTTATGAGATAAAATGTGCCTTTGCATTTATTCATAGGAGGAAATACTGGCATTTGTGTACCGGTTGATATTTGAAGGAGATAATAATGAAGTCATATTTCAATCATTCTCTTAATGTAGAATGCATCTATTCTCTGTAAACTTCTTCTTTATTTTTGGCAGAAAACTAAACACAAATGGGCTGTGGCAAAATGCAATTGGGAAATTTTATGTCCATTTTTTTCCCTTTCCCCAAATTATTTATGTTGTTCTGCTTCTCTACTCTACCAGCTGGAGATGACAAGAAAATACTGATGTAAAAACCAAGGCCTGGAGCTACAGCGGAGGCCAGAGAGGACAACAGGACAATAGGCAGAGTATTCCTTCCCTCTGCCCTACTCCTGTGAATCTTCTCTCCTTACCCAAGTGCCACCCCGAGGAAAAGAAAGGCAGGCCCTTGTGAGGAAAACAGCTCTTCTTGGAAGCTGGAACTTTGATCGTTGGAATCCTGTACTGACTGAACAATTACTTGAAAGGCACTGCTGTCAACAGAGGCCAAGTTACGCACAAGTGTAAATATTGGTTGTCATTACACAGCAGACATAAAGACTTGTGAGTTAGGTTCAATTCTTCGGGAAAATCAAAGAACATTAAATTTCTATTCATCAGAGCCATAGTGCAAAGGTTTAAATCTAATGTGGAGTAAAGTCCAATCCTTAGTCGTCCTCAATATCATACTTAGGAGACTGCCTGACTTCTGAGTATAATAGCTAGGTCTCATCCACCTAATTGACTCAAGAAAGAAAACTTTCAGTTTCAGATGTGAAATATTACCCTTTCCAAACTATCATTTTACTTAAAATATGAATAAGAACTATCTAGGGTCACAAGGAAGCCCAATCCAACACTCATAAGAAAAAGACCAAGTCTTTTCCCTTACTCTTGATATGATGCAATTTTGTCTCCTCCATCTCTCCTCTTTTCAACACCACTGAAATCTTCTCTCTCTACCTCCTCCTGTCTCTCACAGCCTCTATTTTTACCTATCTGACATTTTAAAAAATGAATACAAATTAAAAACGGTAAAAAAAATGAGTTTCAGTTTTTTGAAACTCTCCTAGCCTAAAGTGAACTATCTTTAAAAATGTTGACCAGGCATATAAATCAAGAGTTGATAAAGAAAAGGATTAAGATAAAATATGAATGATTATATTTAAAATGTAATGAGTGATAATTTTCTCCTTGCCCCTATAGAGCTGACTGACATAATTTTCTGTTGTCAGTCTTTAACATAAACTTAATTAGATCTATTGGTAATAAAATAATGGCAAAATTTTGACAAATATTTATCTGGAAAACTAAAATAATAGAAAGCTAAGCTCCTGTAACTGGTCCTCTTGATTAAAATTTCTCAGTAAGATGGCTGGGCACAGTGGCTCACGCCTGTAATCCCGGCACTTTGGGAAGCCAAGGCTGGCGGATCACAGGGTCAGGAGATCAAGACCATCCTGGCTAACACAGTGAAACCCCATCTCTACTAAAAATACAAAAAATTAGCCAGGCGTGGTGGCAGGCGCCTGTAGTCCCAGCTACTCAGGAGGCTGAGGCAGGAGAATGGCGTGAACCCGGGAGGCGGAGCGTGCAGTGAGTCCAGATCTTGTCACTGCACTCCAACCTGGGTGACAGAGAGAGACTCCATCTCAAAAAAAAAAAAAAAAAAAAAAATTCTTAGTAAGGCAACTTTACCACATGATTAGTAAAAGAGAATTCTCTCCTCACCCTCACAAATGTACCAGAATTTCCAAAGTAGCCTGTGGCCTTAGTATTGTGAAAAGTTCTTATAGAATTTCCTAACAACTTCTTAGTGGATCAATAAACAATACCACATTGATACACATACATTACAAAAATTACATGTAACTCTGATTACTTCATCTAGGAAAGATACACATAGTTATATAGCATCGTTCTCATTGCTGTGTTCCTTTCCATTGTAAGACCGTGACAGAATTTGTTTAAGTAATTTCCTATTGTTGGATGTTTCCACTGTTAATGTGTTTTTTTTAAAAAGACCCAAACTACATTCTCTCTGATAAAGTGCCTTTGGTGCATTTATTTTAAAGGAAGTTAAAACATGTATTTTCCTTCAGGAACCATACAATAACATATTACATGTCATCCAATGATGGTGTGAGAAAGAAAATATACAATTTGAGACTATTCCTTAAAACAAAGAATAACTCAGCTGGGGAAAAATGTTACTATGAAGTTTTGGCTTTTTAAAAAATGTTGATATTATGCTAAAACATATGGAGAAATTATGTTTCTTAAGCATTTAAAATACATAAAGTTTATCTGTTTTTTTTTTTTTTTCGAGACAGGGTCTTGCTCTGTCACCAAGCTGAAGTGCAGTGGTGCGATCTCAACTCACTGCCACCTCTGCCTCCCAGGTTCTACCGATTCCCCTGCCTCAACCTCCCAAGCACCTGGGACTACAGGCATGCGCCACCACGCTGGGCTAATTTTTTGTATTTTATTAGAGACGGGATTTCACCATGTAGGCCAAGATGGTCTGGATCTCCTGACCTCATGATCCGCCTGCCTCAGCCTCCCGAAGTTCTGGGATTACAAGCATGAGCCACCACACCTGGCCAAGTTTACCTTTTTTAAATCCTATCCATGCTCCAAAATATTATCTTCTAGAAATAATTTCGAGGACAATAAATAATGAAACACCAGTGTCCAAGGAAACAGTTGGAAAATTATTTGAGAATGAAAAGCCACCTATTATCAAGTGTATTTGGCCACCGCTCCACAGATGATAGGTTTAGTTTAATTTTTAAAGTAATTTATCAGGTTTACCTTTGTTAATAAATCCGCTGAAAAGGGTTTTCAAAAAAAGAAAAAGAAAGGAGACTTCACTGCAGTGAGCAGTTTGTAAACTGGGGAGATGCAGCCTTTGGGATGTTAAAAGAAAAACCTTAGACAAATTAAATTTAACAGAGTGTAACTGGGCAAAGAGTGATTCACGAATCGGGCAGCCACTTGAGCCAGAGTATGCTCAGAGAAACTCCAGTGCAGCCAAGTGGTGAAGGAAGTTTTATGGACAGAAAAGGAAAGTGAGGTACAGAAAACGGAAATGAGGTACAGAAACAGCCAGATTGGTTACAGCTGGGCGTTTGTGTTATTTGAACACTATTTGAACAGTTGGCCCCCCTTTGGCCAAAACTCGCCTACTGGCACAAGAGTAGGTTACAGTCTGTTTCCACCTCCATTTAGGATATAGTTCACTTATGTACAGAGAAACCTTTACGCCAAACATAAGATATGTAAGAAGGCAGTTTTAGCTGAAACTCGATTTACACGCGCAAAAAACCAAAAACAAAACAAAAACAAAACCAAAAAAAAACCCAAAACACAGATGTGATCTGAGAAAATAAGGAGGGGTTGCCCTTTGTAGAGAAAGTTCTTGCCCAGATTTCCATTCTAGTCCAAGTCCACTATGCAAATGAGGGATGCAAATTTGTTTAGTTCTGATTGGTTGACGCAGCTCACAGTCTATTGGTTAGGTCTAAGGGGTGAAATGGGATTTTCTAGCAGCTTTTGATTCAGACGACATGAACAAGAACAGACAACTATGAAAGTCCCAAATTATCTTTTCTGGGAATGCAGAATACACATGTGACCTCTCTAGTCAGAAAATGACTAGTTGGCTCTGTTTTGAATTAAGGCACAGTTAGCCACTCAGAATCCACCCTGAAGGACTGGTTCCTTCAGGATTCACACCTTTTATCTTACAGGCAGATTTTTGAAAAGTATGGGTTTTAATTTTAACATATAATATTGATTGCACGCACATAACTATTCCACTTTCTTAAAACATTCGCGGCAACTATCTCTTTGATAACTCCAGTAGACTATCGGAGAGAAATGATTTTGCATATTTATTTTATAATGGACATGCTAGAGAATTCATAGTAACTGTATATAAACGGCATAATCATGGTTAATTCACTTTCAGTCCAACAGTCTTAAAGCTATAATATCGTTATATGAGATGGCAAATGTAGTCTAGATACCTGCATAGTGGTGGTGACATGTATAATATATAATTATGTAACTGTGAACAAAATTATAAGACTGCACATTCTTTTTTTTTTTTTTTTGAGACGGAGTCTGGCTCTGTAGCCCCCAGGCTGGAGTGCAGTGGCGCGATCTCGGCTCACTGCAAGCTCCGCCTCCCGGGTTCATGCCATTCTCCTGCCTCGGACTCCCAGGACTGTGTATTCTTTAAGTTCAGCCTGAGATCTAAGCATGTTTAAAGCTCCTCAGTATCTCACTGAGTACCATGTAAATACTGGGCCTGTAGGAAGGTAAATTGGAAAGTAACAAAAGAAAACATGGGCCTCTTGTTGCATGAGGCATGTTATACTATCAACTGTGATGTGGATCCTTCAGGATTCAGCAGGCCCACCTGGTGAGACATGTAGCTGATCTCCATGAGGAGGGATCATGGAGACTGATGATCACAAATGAAGCTGGAGTATTGAGAGTAAGTAAGTATCAAGCGTATTTAAAATCCTAGTTTTTAAAAATATGTCATTGCCTGTAAGGGTAAAGACAGAAATTGTGATTCAAGGAAGTTCATACTTCCGGAAAATTAACTAATAATGGCAAAGAAAAGTAGGACTTTGCAATTGATCCTCTCTATACTGACATATGTTTAATGCAGGACTCTAAAGCTTTAGACTCCTGCCTAGGAAGGATAGGAGAAGTGGCACTTTACTTGCCACAACTTCCAAATAATCTGTTTTTTTGTTTGTTTTTTTGTTTTTTTGTTTTTCTGCAAAGCCAGATTTGGAAGGCTTACAAAAGAGCAGCTTCCTTGGTTTGCTTCCAGAACCTCCACTTCCGGCAGGACCCAGAAACACAACAGCAGCAGCCCATCTTGTGATACTTTGGCTCCTCTACTCTGACCACCAGCCAGAAGCTGGGCGTGGAAAAAGAATCAACAGCAATAGAAACGTTTCAAATTTTTAGAAAATACAAAATTGAAACTAACTAAAAAATATGGGGATGAGGTGAGAGGTCAGAGGTAAATGCTACAAATTATATCACATTTTGGCAACAAAATCACTTAGACATTAAGTTCCATGAAAGCAATAACAATGCCTGTGGTTACTTTTCTTTTTTCGCCAAAACCTAATATTGGGGTTGTGCACTTAATAGCTGCTCAGTAAATATTTGTGGAATGAATATAAAGAAAGACTAAATTATTTGTAGTCTGCTTGAAGGATAGACTTTAGTCAACTACAGATCATCTTCCTGTTTATTTTTCTTCAGGTGAAAAGCATTACATGCTATGCTTCATCAAAATAAGAGGCTTAAAACAATTATTCTGAACAAGCAGCATCACTACTGCATGTTATATATTTTCCAGAGGTGCATAAGAAGCTAAAGCAGAGAAGAGTTTTTAAGTCATCAATATTTGTACCCATAGAGCTTGACCAGCATTTCTGCTGCCCATCACCTTGAGGAAGATGCTTTCTCCAGGTTCAGCAACATCACTGACTTTGCTTTTGGAGGTAAAAAGCTTTGAAACGTCACCTACAACCCTCATAGTGAAAGAGGATGGGGATGTATGTATGAAAGATTTCCTCAGATTGGTTGCAGGGTAAAGAGGTTGAGAATTGAAGCAAGGATTGAACAGCTTCATCCGTTATCCATAGACACTTGTCATTTCTGAGTACTGCTTTGTGAAAGCAGAGGTTGCAAAGACACACAGACACCAGCCCTTATCCTTCTAGGTCTTACACTCTGGCAACCCCTTCACCAGCTGTATCTTCTTATAATTTCTTCTGCTTAAACTATAATTAACTTTATTTTTGAAAATTAATAATTAATTTAGGTTTATATATTTATATATTGTTCTAAAATCTGTTGTATTTATATTTTCGTAATTACCATTTATATTATTAAGCCCTTTTTCTACCCTAAGTTCTGCTTATATTACTATTTTTACACTCAAATATTTTAAGATGCATTACAAATATGAAATTCTGCCCCCAAAGACACCTGCATTTTTTAAAAAGAATTAATAAACATCTTTAAAAGACTATTTCTGGCCAGGTACAGTGGTTCATGCCTGTAATCCCAGCAGTTTGGGAGGCTGAGGTGGGCAGATCACTTGAGGCCAGGAGTTCGAGACCAGCCTGGCCAACATGGTGAAACCCCTTCTCTACTAAAAGTACAAAAATTACCCTGGCGTGGTGGTGGGCACCTGTAATCCCAGCTATGCAGGAGGCTAAGGCACAAGAATTACGTGAACCTGGGAGGTGGAGGTTGCAGTGAGCCGAGATCGTGCCACTGCACTCCAGCCTGGGCAATAGAGTGAAACCCTGTTTTTTTTTTTAAAAAAAAAAAAAAAAAAAAAAAGACTATTTCTACATGTTCAAAATAATATTACCACATTTAACAAATGTAACAATAATTTTCTAATATTAACTAATATAAAAATTCATATTCAATTTTTCCCACTTGACATCAAAATGTTTTTTACAACCAGGCATCTTTTTAATTACACACCTTAAGACCCTCATCCACATCCATAG
Source organism: Papio anubis (assembly GCF_008728515.1). Classification (NCBI taxonomy): domain Eukaryota; kingdom Metazoa; phylum Chordata; class Mammalia; order Primates; family Cercopithecidae; genus Papio; species Papio anubis. The sequence goes on from NC_044977.1 coordinate 139,205,100, forward strand.
CTCCCATCACATGCACATACACACATATACACACACACTTATATCCACACACACTAGCATACTCCAATAGATCATTTTGTCCCTGTCTTTCTTCAGGTTTACGGTATGGTAATACTATGCCTATCCTTCCCTTGTCATCCTCCCCTGGGTCATTCTCTCCTCCTGTCAACCCTAACATTTCCTACTCAGCTTCCCCAGGACAGCATAAAAGATGCAGGTGGTCAGTCTTATAATTAAAAACACATCTCTGAACACGCTGTTCCAGAAAAGCTCTTTTCTGCTCCAAACACAGGCTTAGGATTTGGACTGCTCTAGCTATTATAACAACTCTCAAAGAAGCACTTGTACAATTCGGAAGAAAACTGCCCTTACTGTTTGGCAGAATTTTCATGCTCACAGAAGCACACAGGAAGAGCAACCAGCCTCACTAGCACTGGCACAGAAGACCAGAAGCTGGACAAGTGTCCCCAAAAAGCCCTGGCCTGCTTTTATTCCCAACTCCCTGTAATCCCTTCCCTCCAGATTCTAGTTTCAAGAGAATGCCACAGATAAAGTTAGCTTGCACAAATATTGCATGCCTTTGAGAGTATTTATGTGAGAGCTGAAGCATAACAATGACACACACACACACACACACACTCTTTCTAAGGCACATGTGCACCCTAGTTGTGAACCCTGGGACTTTTATTGACATGCTGGAGAATGAAAAATTAGATTTGGGTCAGGCGTGGTGGCTTAACACCTGGAATCCCAACATTTTGGGCTGCCGAGGTAGGAGGATCACTTGAGCCCAGGAGTTCGAGACCACCCTCGGCAACATAGTGGGACCCCATCTCTGTAACAAATACATAATAAAAAGTTAGCCAGGCATGATGGCACATGCCTGTAGTCCCAGCTACAGGTGGGAGGCTACAGGGGAGGAGCTACAGGGGGGAGACTGAGGTGGGAGGTTGAATCCAAGAGGTCGAGCTGCAGTAAGCCTTGATGGCGTCACTGCAGTCCAGCCTGGGTGACAGACCTCATGTCAAAAAAAGAAAAAAAAATTAGATTTGTGGCAGGAAGGGTGGGTTATTTTCTCATTTTCTTTTGGTAATTACCGGAAAATGTTTTGTAGAAATGATTTTAATCATAAAAGTCAGTCTTTACATTTTAAAATTACCTATTAGTAATAGAGACTTCTTAATTCACAGGATCCACCCTGCAACCTTTTTACTCTTCGGAGTGTAATTCAGAGTGCACTTCTTCAGGAACTCATTCAACTAAAGACAGGCCCTGCTGTGTGAGGTAGAGTGTTGATGGACATGGAGAGGAAGTGAGAATGGTTGTAATGAAGCGGTATTGTTTGTCTGAGGTAATACCCCAGGTTCATTGCCTCATACCAGGGAAATCCAGGATGTGGACACACACAAGGAGTGCGTTTAAGAGCAGAGGTTTAATAGGTGAAAGAAAGAGAAAAGAGAAAAGCTCTCTCTCTTGCGGAGAGAGAAGGGTTCCTGAGTGGGTCTCTGGTTCCATGGTGAAATGCACGAGGTTTTATAGACAGGCTTGAAGAGGCAGTGGTCTGATTTACATAGGGCATGAGAGATTGGTGGGGCCAGGTGTGCCATTTGCATAGTGCATGAAGAAGCTGGCCATCCCACCCGAATCTTTTATTATACAGATGGGGTCTCTATCTGGCTGGCGCCATGTTGCCTGCTTTTTTACTGCACATGCAGTGACAAAGAAAAGGGAAGAGGGGAACCTCCATGTTAAACATACCTGGCTTCCAGGTATCCCTTTTCTATTGGCACAGCTGCCAGCGTTTACCAGTGCAAGCTTTTAGCTTGCTTATCTATGCTTGCAGCTTGATTTTTCAGGTTGCTTTTTGTTTGTAAAGAAGTGATTTGGGGGCTGCTTCTTATTAAAAGGAAACCTTAACAAGGACTCTCTTACCCTCACTATCTGCCTAAATAATGTGTTTCTAGCCCCTGTTTCGTATGCACAGAACAGAATCTTTTGCTGATCCAGGGCTGTATGTGATCAGTAGACCATTGTCCCTTGGAGATATATTCCAGACATTCTATGTTTTCCAGTCATTCAGTTTTCTAAACATTTCCTGAAGCAATACAATTTTTTCAGAACTCTCTTTTCTTCTAGGTGTGCACTTCCATGTCAAAGTCAGCTACATTCTTTAAGGTAGTATGTTTTTATGATGTTTTAGAGTATATTAGAGTACTTTCACTACTGAAGAACTACCTCTAGCCTATAGGGCACTGTTGTGCAAATTAAAAAGAGGACCTCCCTGGAGAAGATGAATGAGAAAAAGTGACCCCTGTAGGCATATGCAAGCACTCCCAGGAAATAGGAAGTCAATAGAAGCACCTTTTTGCAAAGAAAAAAATCTTGTCTTCTATCCAGGGGAAGTACTCCACTTCAGGGGATAGGATGAGCAAAACAGAGCTATGTTTTAGTCCAACTCTCTTAATGAGCTGAGGGTTCCACATAGACTGCACAGCCTTGCCTGGCTAACCTGCCCTCAAATTCCTAACTGACCAAATCCCTGAGGTTGCTGTCTTGTTGTATAAACTTTCATGTGTTTTGTTGCTTTTTTTTTTTTTTTTTTTAGACAGGGTGTCACTGTTGTCCAGGCTAGAATGAGGTGGCATGACTCACTGCAGCCTGAAATTCTTGTGCTCAAGCGATTCTCCCACGTCATCCTTTCCAGTAGCTGGGACCTCAAGGTGTGCACCACCATATCCAGCTAATTTTTAAATTTTTTTGTAGAAACAGGGTTTCACCATGTTGCTCAGGCTAGTCTCAAACTCCTGGGCTCAAGCAATCCTCCTGACTCAGCCTCCTAAAGTGTTGGGATTACAGGGATGAACCACCACTCCCGGCCTAAACTTTTACTTTAATAAGAGTTATGACTCTGTCTTGGTACTTTTGTACTAAAACAAATGTGATAACATTTCCATTCATGGCTTAATCTGTAGTACGCTTCAAAGGTAGCGTTAACCTAAAGGGAAGATGCCGAAGCACAAAATACAATTTTAAGAGTTGACTTCAGCCAAAGTGAGGACAGCTTTCCAGAAGACTCAGAGCCAAGTAACCTTGGATATGTGCTCCTTTCAGCCTTTATTACCAGGATGTTTTTCAAGGCAAAAATTGGGACAGAGAGTGGGCTATACAAAGTGTTTTGTCAGGAATTCTCATTGGTTTACAGAAATAGCGTTGATTAGTGATTGGCTAAACATTATTAAGTTAGAGGGTATGGGTCATAGTGACAGCTGCACTGCATTTCATTTATAGCTACTTGTGGCAATAGCAAGCAGTTTCAAAAGATAAATACGTAGCTCAAAAGCAGGGAAGGAGGGTGTGATTGCTGTCTCATTTTAATCCCTTTCTGGGCCTGATAATTTGAAAGATCTCACATTCCTTAGATAAAAGCTCTTTTCTTGCCTCATTATTCACCAAAACAAGAAAAATGGAAAGCAAATGAGACCACTGGTGCTTAAGCAAGATGGTTGGGCAGCACTCTCAAAGAAGAAAAAGGAGCCCTCTGCACTCCTTACGGAGAAAACAGAGAGAATTTTCTCCACTCATCTGACTGACTACCATCAGACAAAAGATACATCGTATGTACAGTTCACTGCAGAAGTAGAACTCTGTGCTAGTGCATGTAATTCTGAGATGAACAGCAATGTTACACAATGCACTGTTGAAGACAGCACTAACAAAAGTGTGCTTGTAAGCACTGCACAGGCCTAGCCTCATATCCACAGATGTCCCTTTCACATATGAACAGGTATGCAAGGCATGTATTCTCTATCTTTCATATAAATGTATTGCTTATTCGTGGCTATGCATGTTATTCATGTTAACCTACCTCGATTTTCAGCAATAAGAAAATGGACGTTTGTGTCTTTTAGTCTTTCATTATTCTACTTCTTTTTTTGGTGGGGGAGGGGGGCAGGGGATGGAGTCTCACTCTGTCACCCAGGCTGAAGTGCAGTGGTGCAACCTGGGTTCACCACAACCTCCGCCTCCCAGGTTCAAGTGATTCTCCTACCTCAGCCTCCCAAGTAGCTGGTACTATAGGCACGTGCCGCCATGCTTTCATGCACGTCATGCACGTCCGTGTGAAGAGACCACCAAACAGGCTTTGTGTGAGCAATAAAACTTTTTAATCACCTGGGTGCAGGCGTGCTGAGTCCGAAAAGAGTCAGTGAAGGGAGATAGTGGTGGGGCAGTTTTATAGGATTTGGGGAGGCAGTGGAAAATTACAGTCAAAGGGGGTTGTTCTCTGGCGGGCAGGGGCGGGGGACACAAGGTGCTCAGTGGGGAAGCTTCTGAGCCAGGAGAAGGAATTTCACAAGATAATGTCATCAGTTAAGGCAGGAACAGGCCATTTTCACTTCTTTTGTGATTCTTCATTTGCTTCAGGCCATCTGGATTTATACGTGCAGGTCACAGGGGATATGATGGCTTAGCTTAGACTCAGAGGCCTGACACAGGCCCCGCTAACTTTTTGTATTTTAAGTAGAAACGGGGTTTCACCGTGTCAGCCAGGATGGTCTCGATCTCCTGACCTCATGATCCACCCGCCTTGGCCTCCCAAAGTGCTGGGATTAAAGGTGTGAGCCACCTAGCCCGGCCTCTTTAAGGTAATAATTAACAATTTATTCACTCAGCAGTAAAGGCCTGAGCTACCGCACCTGGCTCATTATTCTACTTCTAAAAGATCCCTTTCACCTCCCAAATCTCATTGTCTGATGAGTGCAGGCAACATAAACCTTACTTTAGGCTGGGCATGGTGGTTCACGTCTGTAGTCCCAGCATTTTGGGAGGCTGAGGCGGGTGGATCACTTGAGGTCAGGAGTTCAGGACTAGCCTAGCTAATATGGGGAAACCCCGTCTCTACTAAAAATACAAAAATCAGCCAGGTATGGTGGCGCACGCCTGCGGTCCCAGCTATTCGAAGGGCTAAGGCAGGAGAATCGCTTGAACCCGGGAGGTGGAGGTTGCAGCGAGCCAAAATCATGCCACTGCACTCCAGCCTGGGAGACAGAGCAAGACTGTCAAAACAAAAAAAAACAAAACAAAAAACCTTACTTTTATAACATATTTTTTCTGCTGTATTTTAATGGAGAAAATTTTATTTGTCAAAGACAAAACTACCACAAATGTAGTTTAAAGATCTCAATTACCTTTATTTGCAATTCTAGAATCAGGCAACACTTTTCTCCATAAAATATAGTAAGTGTTCCAGTGAACTGGGCAGAAGAGAGAAGAGTTTGGCTGTATAGACAGACAAGGGCTGAAGAAAGCAGAAGCAAAGAACAGAGTGTATTAGTTACTTTAAGAAAACAATAGAAAAATAACTGATTAGTTGATATCAGATTACTTCAGGCTACCTTTTTTTGTGTAAAGATTAAAGCAGAGAGAACTTCATTATAATGTGGATTAAAGATTTAAACTGGTCTTTTTGGGAAACTGGCAGTTACCTCTCTTTTCTAATTTCTTGGACGTTCAGATAACAATTTAGTTTAGATTTGATGACATGGAACTTTATTCAGCACGAGTGACTCCGTTTTGATTTTTATTCTGATCTGCTGGGGTCTATGCAGAAGCTGAGTCCAAAACAATAGCCTCCTATAATTTTTATTTAACTCTTTATTTATATTCCAGGCCATAGAACTATAACTAATAAACTGTAGCCATTTCAACATGGCAAAAAATATTTAAAACTTCTGGACAATGGCATAGGACAAGGAAATAGATCTTTAATAGGACAAAACATTTTAACAATTGAGATTGCATATAATTTTATACTTTTGGGAGGCTTTCAGAGAAGTTATAGTGGTAGGAAATTACTTTGACCAAATTGGCCGCCACCAAAACAACTAACTCCAAATCTTTGTTGATGTGGAAATGGTAAATTCTGTACCTTTATTTCATTTTCCTACACCTTAAATCTGGTGTCCAGTGCAAATGGTAAGGGTGCAAATACAAAGTTACTGAGTTGGGAAAACGTAAGTTTACTTCCTAAATATGAATCAAGAATTTCACTGTTTGGGGCTTGTATTGTTTGTACTCAGAAACCTCAAGTTCATTAAAATGTAATGCACCGTTTTGTAATTTGGGATACAAGGGACTAAGAATAGCAAGAAGAAACTCAAAACCCATTCAAAGTCCCCGTGCACAGGATAAGATTTTCCCTTGCCTAGGAAGCTATTTTATACTGCCCTGGCAACTTATCTGATTGTAGTAATTCCAAGGAGCTCTGGGCATTTAAGGATAAAATACAACCTCTGATAAACCTGGCCTCAGGATTTAAAAATCTCAAATGTCTGCAGGGAGCAGACAGAAATATGAGTGAAGCAAGAGGAGGGTTTGCCTATTAAAAATATAGAACTATTTTGTATTTTCATGAAGAAATATGCTCTTCATTGTTCTTGAAACATGTGGCTGTGTTGGCATCGCATGACATTTGTTACCCCACAATTGATAGAGATATGAGCAGCAGATAAATATTTCCAATACTAAAAGGAAAACAATGAACTGGCTGTGCTGGTGCGATGATGATTGGCAAATATTAGCCTTAATGTTAGAGAGACAAAGTGAGCGATCAAATTTGTGGCGTCCTAGAAAGCTCACGTCCTGTCTAATGAGAGCAGCTGCTTCTCAGCCCAGTGCATCATTATTGCACAGAAGTAGGTCAATCCATTGTTCCCCTATCTTTCAATTTTTCAAAGGAAGATGGAAACATAGATTTTTAGGTCAAATCTCCTGATTTTAAATTTTAGCTTAACTTCTTTAAAATTGGTTGAATCAAGGAAAACACACACGTTGAAACCTCTGGTCAACACTTTGCAGTACGAGATTAAAAGAACCCCTCACATTCTTGGAATTTCCAAGTGTATCTCAATGTGGAAGAATTTGGTTTCGCATGTGATGCAAAGCAAATCTCTTATCTCTTTTTATTCACTGCAGAATTAAAGGGCTTGGGTCGCCCCTCCCAGGTGTCTGTGATTTCCTGACTTACTGATTGTAGCTTTTTTTCAGCATTCAACATTTGTGTCATGTACTCAGGAATGACATACCCTATTTTGGCTGTGTGCTTGTATTCTGAATATGTATGTGTATCTATAGATCACTGCTAGAAGTTGTAGTAGATGCATTCAAAATAGGACCATGCAGGATCAAATGGGTTAGTTACCTGTTAAAGATATGGGTGATGCCAAGAACCCAAACCTGTTGATCTACCATAGTCACCCTTGTGCTCTTTGTTCCAGTATATAAAATATTCCAGGCAACCTGGAGGACATTATGCAAAGTGAAATGAGCCAAAAAGTAAAATACAATAATCCAGGCAAACATACATAATTTTAGTACTTTGAGCATCAGTCACAAACCCATTCCTGGTCTCCTATTCTCAATAGTTGGCCTAGACATCTTGGGAAACTAAAGTCCCTTTAGCAGGAGGCCCAGACTCTAGAGGAGGCTGCCCCTAGCCCTCTTTGACCTCCATTTATTATTCCAAGAAATAAATTTCTCTAGACCTTGCCTAACCACCTCAACTGTGTTAGGGCAAGGAGAAACAGATCACATTTCTATGTGAAACAGAGATCAAAGAGAAACTCTTTCTTCTTTAACGGCTGGCTTGGTCCAAGGTGAACAATGAATTCTTCCTTCTTTTTAGGGACTCTTTTTGGTCCCACTTGAATGTTCAAGGATGAGGGCATCTCTAAAATAGAGTATCTTGCAAATCACAATTTTGGAATAACTACAAGCTTTCTCTTTCTCTCTCTTTCTCTCTCTCTCTCTCTCTCTCTCTCTCCCCCCTCCCCCTTTCTGGCCTTCTCCCATTTTTTCTAAGTTAATGCACTCCCAAATGTCATCCCACAATTTCCCAGAATACAATGGCGAAACCACCTTTGCAAAATTAGGACTGAGACAGTGAAACAGATCTAACCTAACTGACTCTATGTTGCTTCTAACCTTTAAGCTGTCCTTGTTCATTCCTGGGTGTAGGCTGAACTAACTTTGGGAGGAACTAAGTTTGTAGTTTATAGTTTAAAACAAAGATGATAACAGCCCTTTACCAAAACAAACTTCCTTCTTGCCTGGGGACTAGACTGCCTTTCTAGTATTAACAAATTAGCCACAAGATTAGAAATGATGGTTTAGGGGTCATGCAGCGGGAGGCTACAAGATTCTGACCCTCCCTAAACAGATCCTAAGATCAGTGCTTGAGATATTTTGAAGATCCTGCTCTTGATGGATCAGCTGGCACCTTGTGCACCCCCAATCCAGGAACTTACTCAGCACAAGAAGACAGCTTTGACTCCCTATGATTTCCATCTCTGACCAATCAGCATTCCTGGCTCACTGGCTTCCCCCAACCCACCAGGTTGTCCTTAAAAGCTCTCATCCCGGAATGTTCAGGAAGACTGATTTGAGTAATAAAACTCTGGTCTCCTGCACAGCCGGCTGTGTGTGAATTACTCTTTCTCTACTGCAATTCCCTTGTCTTGATAAATTGGCTCTGTCTAGGCAGTGAGCAAGGAGAACCCACTGGGGGGTTGCAATGGTAGTAATTCTATTTTTACTTATTTATTCTAAGCAATACAGTAAGTTCCTGAGAGTAAACTAACAGCCCTCAAGTTCTCCAGCGTTAATTTCTTTCACCTTTAGCCAGATTAATGACGTCCCCGGATTAGTCAAGGTAGTCATTTCCAAACAAGTAGCAAGTTTTTGAAACTTTAAATCAAGAAACAAAAATAACAACAGGAAATAAAGAAAAAAGTCCAAAGTTTTTAATATATACTTAAATTTACCCAATGCCTCACATATGGAATAGTTTTCTGTTGAAAACTCATCTCAGAGTTTCAACCTTTTAATCCACAAAGTCAATCCAGATGGTCCAAATCTGATTGCTTTCTATAGGAGTGGCCTATTTCCCATTTTCTTTAATAATTGATTTCCAAGTTCCAAAAAGAATTCTTAATTATACAGGCTAATCTTTGGGGAAGACAAACCAAATCTAACGAAGAAATAAAACAATCTGTTATACCTTTATTAAAATGCTGGCATTTGCCAGCAATTCAACAAAAACTGAGCCTTTGATAAATCCTTAAGAAATTCTTAAAAAATATGATTGTTTTGTAGGAAAGAGTGGGTAGACTGACTCAGGGCCACTGTTTATATGCATATCCAGAGATTCTGTTAAGATTGTCAGGCAACCATACTGAGTTCTATGCAGAAGCAGCAGCTCACATTCATGTCTGAATGAGAACATCTGTGATGGAGGCAGGAAAAGGCTAATCCATGGGCGCTGCCCAATCTGTTGTTGGAAAGAAAGGGAAGGCAGGTGTGACAATAAAGCACCTAGTGTTCCACATTCAGATGCTGATCTGTTCTTTACATGAAGTTGCTCCCAGGGTGTCAAAGTCAGGAAACCAGCTCCTGTAAAACTCAATCTTCATGATTCTCAAACACAACACCTTTGCAAGTCTTCCTCTGCCAGCTCAGAGAGTTTTACAGTTTCAGAAGAGCCATGTAGGATGATTATTTGGTTTATCAGAAAATAGTTAAGCCATTTGTATTGATAGAGCAGGCATCATGCCAGTTGAAACATTCTTACACAACCCAACTACTCTGGATGATTTGTACATCTTGGATCCAGGCACAATAAGCAGCCTAAGATACTTGGAGCTGAGAAATGAAAACAAAGGATGTGGTCTCGCTGTGGCTCCCTGACCTCATGTATACCGTATGGTTTCCATGAGTGATATATTTTCTACCACAGAAGCTAAGTTCTAGATCCACTGAAATATACTCTGTTCTTCTTATAATGAATATATATCATTCTTTTTGTATGCCCAGCATATATCTTGCTTTTTTTTGTGTAAGGAATGTTCTACCTTATGAGTATGGGTGGGACACAGTGACCTCTTTCCATAAAAAGGCTAGGGAAATTGCTTGAAGAGAGGACATAGGCATGTGTCTTTGGTTTTGCCAATTAGATGCTCTCTTGGAGGCTGTAGATTTGAGAACTGATGATGCAAAGAGCTATCCTTTGGGCTAGGGTGGCAAGAGATCCAGTCAGCATCTGGCACTATGAGTATCTGTAGTATAAACCTCAAGATCTGTGCCTAGAAACAGTGGCATCAGTGTCTCTATGAGACCAGCCTTACTAGGCTTTATGTTGGGCAATACAAAGTTGGACTTGGTTCTTGGTGAAAGTCTCCAAGCCAATTATCATGCCCACTTGGGGATAAGTGATAATTCTGCTTAAATAAACCAAACTGATTTCTGTTGCTTCCAACAAAAACACTGACTGATTAACTTCATCAACTTAATTTCCTTCCCTGGTTCCTCTTTTCCCCTCTTCCTTTCCCTTCTTTCCTCTTCCTGCTTCTTTTTCCTTTCCTCCCTCTTCCTTCTCCCCCTTTCTCTATCCCTCTCTGTTCCCTTCTTCTGTCTTCCCTCTTCCCATTTTCCTTTCCTATTTCCCTTTGCTCTCTTCCTCCTCCTCTTCCTCTTCTTTCACTCTCCTCTCCTTTCTCTTCCTCCTCCCCATCTCTCTCTGTCCCTCCCCATTCTTTTTTTCTCCTTCTACTGCTTGTCCTAGTTCTTCTCTTTCCATTCCCCTTACTTTCACTCTCTCCTCCGCATTACTTTAGTTCTATTTTCAAGTATTGACACTCCTACCTTGAAAGAAATAAAACACTCTAAACTTCCATTTTGTAGTTGATGAAACTGAGACCTAACATGTTTAAACAAATTATTCCAAAAGGCCAGGATTCAAGGTGCCTTCCTCTTAATTTAATGTTCTTAGCACTGTGCCATCATGCTACCTAAACAGTATATTTGATATGTTCCCTGAAGATGAATTAGATGTTGACTCAATGCCACATATGTAAGGGAATAATTTACTAATAACATTTAGTAAAGGGACGTTTATAAAATATTACACATTTCCATATTCTTCCACTGCCTTGGCATAGAGAATAAGTAGATGAGTGTGTATTTGTGTCCAGTCCATGTTTATTTGACTTATGTGGTTATATGAATTTCATGTGAAAAAAAATTTCATGTGAAAAAAAATTGGAGTGGAGACCTGGGAAATCACCTCTGTTGATCCAGTAAACGAACAGTAATCATCATCAATATTAGTTATTATAAACAGGAAAAAACCAGTTGAGATTTTGCATAAAATATTACAGTGTTCTTTCAAAAGATACATCACATCTTGCCTTTCTTTAACTTAAAATCACTTCATGGCTTCCCACTGCACTTGGAATAAGATCCAAAGTCTGAGTAGAGTGACAGTATCATTTCTACTCCCCTCTAGGACATGTGTGAGATAAAAGGAGCTCTATTAGTTAGGAAGAGGACAACAGGTACAAACTGAGACTGAACCTTACAAGCAAACCAAGATGCATGATTACTTCTTCCACATAGCCTTGACTTTCTCTCTAACCTCATGTAGTACCACTCATCTCCCAGCTCAATTTGCTTCCAGCATTCAGGTTTTCTTTTCTTGTTTTTTATCCTTGAATATCCTAAGCTGGTTTTCTTCTCAGAGGTTTTGCGTTTGCTGTGCCCTCTGCCTGGAACACTCTCTTCCTATCTGTTCGCATGGCTGCCTCTGTATCATTTTGAACTCAGCTCAAATGTAGTTTCTCAAGAGAAGCCTCTTCAGACTATTCTAATAATATTCATTCTTCCATCCCACATCTCCTTCTGTTTATCCTTTATTTGAAATAGCTGTGTTTACAGGTTGGTTTAATTTCCAGATATCTAAACATGAGCCCATAAAGGCAAGGACCTTGTCTCTCAAGTCCACTTTTTTGTCTGTAGTGCCTAGACAGTGACTGGCATACAGAGGTATGTGTATTTGTTAAATGAATAATGTATAAAAGTAGAATTGGAAAAGAACATTTTACTATTTAACTAATGATGATTGCAGTTGTGCAGTCAAAGACATGTTAACATTTTAACATCCCTACACACGCATATACAATGTAGCAAGAACACAATTCCTGTGAGAGCACCTTCATATTTCCAATTACTACATTCATTTTAATTGTCCAAAGGTATCAACCTATTTCAGAGAGTCTTGTGCACTTCACAGAAGATGAAATGAGATGATGGTTTATATATGGAATCAGAACTCTAGCATCAGAATTAGAGGATAGAGGACTTAAATGTAGCTGTTTGTGGTAGGTTGGTAGTGTTCCATGAAGGCTGATAGGATGGTCTTATGTTCCCTTCAGTCATCTAAAATGCTTTTATTTGCTCATGCCCTTCTCTTATCACTTATGTCACATTTCTCTGCTTGTTTGCCTGCCTCCTGTTAGACTGTAATCACTAAAAAGGCAGAGCAAGATGTTTTTTCTTTCTAATATTTGTTACTTCCCAACCCTGACTCCTACCCCCATGGTACCTTGATCACTTGGAGCTTATTAGTGTTTGTTAAACACAATTGAATTAAATTACATAAAATAGATCAATATAAAATTTTCAAAAATAATTAACCACACATTTTAGGAACAACATCAGTGATATACAAAACAAGCATGTGGCCAATATAAATGTTGCTGATTTAATAACTTTTTGCATTATAAAGTTTGAGATGCTCCAGTATCAGTATGGGCTAATAGCCCTTTTTAACCTGTCTCCAGTCTGCAGGTGATTTCTAGTCTCCAAGGTCTTCTTATGTCCCACAAGCTAGTGTGTGGGCAGCGCCTATGTGCCACAGGGATGTCAATGACCTGCAGTAGGCCTCAGTCTAACACTGTGACCCTCCCTGGGGGTTCTAAGTTTTCAGAATAGTCTGGAATCAGGAACCAGCCCACCTTAATTTGTTTCCATATTTGTACTTCACATTTCAGACTATTTCTTACAGATATTTTCAAACACTCCCTAAAGTAGAAATATGGTTCATTGAATCTATATGCTTCCTCACCCAGCTTCAACTGCTATTCATTTTCTCCTATTCTTGCTTCATCTCTTTTTGTGCCTACCAAACTTTTACTTTTTCAGATAATTTTGAATTCCAGTTAGCATATTATTTTACTAATAGATTATTTTATATGTATATCTCATCCACAATGCTTGTTAGCATGACTATGGCCCTCTTATCACATCTAATAAAATTAACAAGTCATTTATTAATATCTAATAAATAGACTGTGTTCAGCTCTCTTCAATTTCAAAAATTTATTTTTATAATTGGTCTATTAGAATCAGAAAACAAATAATACCAAATATTGCTTGTCATTGATATGTCTCTTAAGTTTCTTATGATCTATAACATTTTCCCCTCCTTTTTGTGCCATTTATTTGCTGAGGAAAACTGAGTCATTTGTCCATAATTTCTCACTTTCTGGATTAGGCTGACCATGATCTTCATGGTGTCTTTCAACATGCTTCTTTATCTTCCATACTTCCCTAAAATTCATAGTTAAAGATTCAGAAACTTTGGGTTTGGGGGCTGTTGGTCGTATATACTTCCCATTATATCACATCAAGACGAATATAATGCCTGGACATCACACTTTCAGTAATGTTTAGATTGATGACAGGGTTCAGGTGTTACCAGTCTCACATATATTTTACAAATCCCTCCCCACTAATTGTTCACCTAATGTTACAGCCACCATCAGTGATAATTGCCCAAATTTGTTACTTCATTAAAATTTTCAAAATGGGATGTTTTTCAAGCCTATTATTATCATTCTTTCACCAAGGAGAACTTTTCTTCATCAACTATCTGGTTACCTTAAAACTTGGTTCTTGCAGGAAAGGCAGGATATATGCTTGAGCCTCTTTCCTTAACTATAAATTTCCAGGGTAATTTGTTGGTATTCTAACAAGCTCCAAAAGTGACCACTGAGTTTTTATTTTAAATACCATCATAAAGTCTTTGATTTTTAAATGTTTTTATTTAACATGTTCATTTCATTGCAATTATTTTTCTTTTTTGATACTTAAGTTCTCCCAACTTTGGCCAGGGGAGTCCCTTCAAGTTTGTTCCTATCTTTTGACACCATGCAGTTTCCTTTGATAGTTTTGCTTTCAGGCACAACAATATGTTCCAAATTCATCTTGTCTACTTCCTGTTCCAGACCTGGAATCAGCAGTTTTTAAAGTTTTTTTTTAAGGAGTCTTGGTTACTTTTAATGGGAAATATTTTTTTTTTAAAAAACCACAGCCTGGGCACCAGGAGTGTTCATTATTTCCTGGTTTTCATTGCTTCTAGGTTTTTCAGTGGAACAAGTAAGGAAATAGCGTATATACTTTTTTAGAAAAATAAACATCATTCCTAAGTTCATGCTGATATTTTCACCAATTGCAATGAAAGATATCAGTGTTTTTATGTTCTTAGTTTTTATATTTGTATCTCTTTACCCTTCTTCTGAACATGTCTTAACTTATGAAAACATTAACATAATTCTTTATTATATATATATACACACACATAATAGTTTCAAGATAACAATAGCAATATTTTCAGTAATAACCTACTGAATATATATTAATATTTCTTTGTGGTTTTCTTTTTTATCCTTAGAATGGATGATCAAAATATTATTAATTAAAGCTAATTAAATTGAATCTCCTCCATGTCATTGTCACTTACATGATATATAGTTTGGTTCACCTGTTTCAGGTTTTGAAAATTATTATTTTTTGATATAACTTTTTAAGTTGTGTTAAATATAAGCATGGTTTAAAAATGAAAACATAAAGCAAGGTATATTCAGTTTCAGAAAAGTGAAGTTTCCATCCCTGACCCTACCCACTTCTGTTCTCTCCCTTCTTCATAAGTGACATGTTTGTTAGATTTTAAATACATATTAAAGCAAAACCTAATTTTGTGTGTGTGTGTGTGATAAAAGCATAAGTAAACATATCTATATAATTAAAGCAATATACATATATTTCTCCATTTGTTGCACAAAAGGTAGTGTGCTATGTACACTCTTATATAACTTGATTTTTAAAAAAATTTCAATTAACAATATATCTTGGTAATAGCTTCATAGAAATGTAGAGAAATACTCCTCATTTAATTAAGGTTGTATACTATTCCACTATTTGAACATACCTAGTTTATTCAATGCATTCTTTACTGGTGGGCCTTTGGGTCGTTTCCAGTCTTTTTCTGTTACAAATAGTGATCTAGTCCAAATTTTTAACTATATCTCCCTGACAGGGGATGGATAGCCAGATTCTGAGAGAACGAACTTTATTGAGTTGCTACTATCTTTTTTTTTTTTTTTTCCCCAAGACACGGTTTCACTCTGTTGCCCAGGCTAGAATGCAGTAGCATGATCTCAGCTCACGGCAACCTCCTCCTCTCAGATTCAAGCAATTATCCTGCCTCAGCCTCCCAAGTAGCTGGGATTATAGGTGTACGCCACTATGCCCAGCTAATTTTTATATTATTAGTGGACATGGGGTTTTGCCATGTTGGCCAGGGTGATCTGGAACTCCTGACCTCAAGTGATCCACCTGCCTCATCCTCCCAAAGTGCTGGGATTACAGGCGTGAGCCACTGCGCCTTGCCGAGTTTTCACCATCTTTAATGTCCTAGGGAAGTACACACATATTGAGATGTGATTCCTGGTCTAGAAGAATTCACACTCCAGTTGAGCTGGAATTCTAGATCCTTTTGTATATATGGCTGTATCACTGAATAGCTGTGTGACTTCATAGTGTGTGATCTTGGGCAGGTTAATGAACCTCTATGAGTCAGTTTCCTTATCTGTGAAAAGCAATAATGGGATCTACCTCCCAGGTGTGTTATGAATATTAAATGAAACAAGATTTTAAAAAGCATAATGCCTAGCACATAAGAAGTGCTCAGTAAATCTATCTACAAATGGATATAGACATTTTGGCTAAAACACACATCAGCAAAAGTTAATACTCTTAATATTTTTGAAGTAATGTGGCAAAGTAGGAAGAGCAAGGACTTCAGCAACAGTAGACCTAGGCTTAAGTGCTAAGTTTACCACCTCCTCTGGCCTGCCTTGACTAATTTTTTTTTTTTTTTTTTCTGGCTTTGAGCTTCACCTCCTTCACCTATAAAATGGGAATAATATCAATTATCTGGCTTTCGCGTTTTGGTAATTGTCAAGAGATTGTACCAAGGACAATGTATGGCACAGAGTAAGCAGACATGAAATATTGCCTTATGTCTCTCTCCCGCTCTAAGACTGCAATACAAGGACTTAAATTGGCAATTGGGACCCAGCCATCATACCAAGTGTGGTCCTCTAACAGGGGCTGCTGGGAAAAATGTCTACTTATGGTAAAGCAGAGGCACCAAGTAATTCCTCCAGGATTCCTCCTGTTCTGCATTGTTCCATGTTCTTGAAACCTGGGCATTTTCTAATTTATCTTAGGACCTATCTCTCTCCTCAGAGACGTTCTCTCTGTTTCTCTCTCCTGATCTCTACTCTACCCAATAGTGTAATGCACCACCTACAAGGCTGTACTGGAAACTGCAGTCTTTTTCTGTTACAAATAGTGATCTAGTCCAATTCAAACAACATCAGATCAACATCAAACTCACAAGGCAAAGTAAGCTTCATCCAGCCCTAACTACTTTTGGCCAAAGTGAGCTTCATCCGGCCCTAACTATTTTTGGCTTTAAGATAAGACAGGAAAAAAGAATGTGCAATAATGGCACAGTTGAAGATTCATGATTCCTAGTCAGTTTCTGATGTCCCAGTCGCTTTAGTTTTGGGGCACATGCTGATCACAGGAGGCAGGCCGAGTACATGCAGACTACCTCAACTCAGGGAAGACAACAGATGAATGATCCCTTCACCCAGATTCCTACCTAGTAAATCACGACCCATCTTCCCCACTCAGATGCAAGGAAGTTCCTCATAACTGCATTTCAATGATAAGGTAAAAGAAGTTCATCCAGAACATAGTCAATAGGCCAATTCTAATTTATCTTGGATATGGCATAAACTCTTAAACAAGTTCTTGAGTTAATGCTGCAGAGAGGTTAGACCAAGAGTCAAATCCTTAAGTGTCTCCAAAACTAGAGGAAAGGTTGTGAAACCAGCTGTTAATCCTTGCCTCTCCATGTATGTGTGGAGTGGAGTATAATACAATATAGCATACTAGATACAGACACAGTGTGAAATGCTTTATGTAAATCTCCTTATTCAACCCCTTGACAACTTTACAACAAAAATACCATTTTATTCTAATTTTACAGATGAAGAAAAAAATTACAAGTTCAGAGTCAAATAGGGCAAAGTTCAAATCCTGATTGCCCCACTTACTTGTTGTCTGCCCCAGGGAAGAATACATAACCCCTAAGCCTTCATTTTCTCACCTAAAATAATAACACCTACTTCCAAACCACCATGAACAGTGTGAAACTTGTGTATTGCACAAAAATATTATTTGGGGCTAAAATACAGCCTGCATTCCCTCACCAACCCATGTGCCTTACGACTTTTTCTTTCCGTATTCAAGAGCTTTTTCTAACTTGCACAGAGGAATTCTATAGGCTAGTGGCAGCCAGTGCTGCAAACCCAGTAGAGTTCATAGTTTTTGTAAAGATTAAGGGAGATAAATTAAGAATGCCTTGTGTGTAGAAAGCTTATAATTAATATCTTCTCTCTTTATTCCCTTTAATATATCAGTGATAGATTTTTCTTTCAACAGAAACTATAAATGTCCAGTAACAAATTATACTTAGAATTATTCTGGCCAACTGGCTATTCCTTTCGGCAGAGAGATTCAGATCAAGAGTTCAGTCTCCACAGTAGAATTTGAGGCACACACTATTAGCGGAAGAGAATCCCAGAGACATGGGTCTTCTCATCTTCTGACCACAGTACACAGTTCACCTGCTCTGCGTTTTTATAAGGCAGTGAGCGTTTCCAAAGCAAAGTGATGTCTTCATTTACATGTAAACCCCACTATTCCAGCTTATCTAAAAACTCCAGCTTACATTTTATAGTTTTAAAAAATCAACTTTGATCAGCCTGGGCAAAATAGCGAGACCTCATTTCTATAGATAATAATAAAAAAATTAGCCAGGCATGGTGGTGTGCCCCTGTGGTCCCATCTACTCAAGAGACTGAGGCAGAAGTATCACCTGAGACCAGGAGGTTGAGGCTGCAGTGAGCCATGACTGAGCCACCACACTCAAACCTGGGTGACAGAGTGAAACCCCATCTCAAAAAAAAAAATCAGCTTTGCTAACTGTCTACTAAAGAAAATTTTCCAAGTTCATTTGATTCACAAAATTTCATGTGATTTAAATAATTTGTATCAGGACAATCCGTAGTACTAATTCCACCTTTGTCTACTTTGACTACTTTGTATACTATATAGGTAGATGTAGCAGATTCAAGTATATGCTTGCAGTATACCCTTAAAATTATTTAATCTGAAGATTCACAGAAAAAAACAAATTTGATCCCATAACAAAGGGCATACAGGAAAGAATTTGTCTCCTTTTCAGTTAGAGGTGCTTTGTGCCATGGGTTTTTAAAGTCTGGGTATTTTAGTACTCATTTTTATGGTCATAAAAGGTAGGAACATTTAATATAATAATAATCACAACGCAAAATGTATTTTCTACCACCTGGTCAACAACGTAGCAAATGAAGATGTAAAATATAAAGTTGTAATTATTCTAGGAGAAACTGAGTGTTTTCAGCAATGGTAAAAGTAAATGGGAGGTCAAAGATTTTCTATCATAGGGTGAGGCGACGTTGAAGTAAAGAGATTCCCCTAAAGGGAATGGGGCAAGGGGCAGCAGTGGTTGCATCAAATGCCAGGCACTCCAAACCAAAAAGAATGACTTGAGAGGCTGTTCTTTGCCAGACTTTCTGGGAATTCTTGATCCTGCCTGAGAACCTCTCATTTGAGGTTCCTCTGAGTCAGCCCACAAATGCTTTCTCATTTTCTTTTTATCTCTTTTGCATCTCATTCATTTAATTGTAAAATTTCTCAGAAAAAGGCATTTTTTCCTTAGATATTCCACTTTCTTTGCTATTCATTTTTCCCAAAAGGACAACTTTAAACAAGATTTCACGATTTTTAGACCTAATTTCAACTCAGTATCACTGCAATATAAACTCTAGTGATGTGGGCAGCTCGGGTGTGCTAGAGGTCATGAATGATGTCTGTAAATAGAACAGAGTTCCTGTCCTCTAGAAGCTCATAAACTACTCACACCATGTTGTAAATGTCTGTCACCTTGTCTGTCTCTTACCTCTAAATTGTGAGCCAATGTGAGGGCAGAAACAGGACTTTCGCAGTTCTCAGTAACTTGTAGGTGGTGATGCTAAGTATGCACATAATATTTATCGCTTGGATGAATGAATTAATTAAGGGGAATCAAGGTGGTAACTTGGTTAAGCTGGAAAATACTTTAGGTGGAAAAGAAAGACAGAAGTAAAGCATGGAAATGAGACAAGGAGCCACTGGAAATGTATGGTATCTCAGGCAGCTAGGTCCAGGGACTATGTTGAAAAGCAATCAGGGAGGTAACTTGATTTCCAAGACAGACTCCAGTCTTTGGAATAGGACAAAGGATGAGACTAAATTTCATCTGCAAGGGACGAAAGATTTTATATTCCTAAGCAAGGGACTTCAATAGATTAACTCTCTGGTGTTGTGCAGAACAGAGAGGGGTGGACCTGTTCCTTTTACTCATGGAATCCGCACATGTGCACAGATAGCAGAATGTGAGGTAAGAGTTTGAAAATAAAGATAACAAATGTCTCTGACTGTCGAGTAAAGAGATTGATCTCTCCTCCGGTGGATACAGTTTGGGTGTAGTTATGGCCTCCTTCGCGAATTTTTCTTCAGATGCTAAATCACTACTGATGGTTGTACTTGCTCCACTTTTGGCCAAGAGTCAGGGGCTAAACCGGACCAAAGTGTGGTGTTTCTGCTGTGTTACTGAGCTGAGAAACTCAAAGTAATTTTCTAAGAATACTTCGTTGAAATCATGATGATAAGAATCAGAAAGAAATTATGGGTTATATTTGTTGAGTCATAAAAGCCTGTCAGTATCACCCTTCAGTCTCAGAGGATCTATGATTTACCCAAAAGAGCTGTTCTGTGTGAACGTTGTTTAAGGTATGTGAGAATTTAACAGAATTCATAGACTTAAGGTAAATTGGGATAATGAAGTTTCTGGGCTCACAGCCCATAAAATCATCTTCTCCACTTGTCTAAAAGGAACTTTCCATTCTATCTGGAGGTGCATTAGAGATGGACTATCTCCTGACTGGAAGCATTTCACCCTGTCTTGTCCCCACCTCCATCCCACCCCTGCCCCTTGGGACTGATGCTTTGACTCACAGCTGTTTTTCTAATGCTTGTCCAGTCTTCTTTTAGAAGCTGCCTTCAAATTGAGTCCTTTGACCTAATCACACCACCTTTTGCCAATTTCCATCTCTACTTCATCTGAATCCAGTAAACTAGTGGCTCTCAAATTTTAGCATATATCAGAATTCCTTGAAGGGTTTTTTAAAACACAGATTTCTGGTCTTCACCCTTAGCATGTCTGATTCAGGAGATTTGGGATGGAGCCTGATAATTTGTATTTCTAACAAGCTCCATGTAGTAATGCTAGTGTTCTTTGGGGGCCACTGTCTGAGAATCATTGCAGCAATTTAGTGCTACCTGTGTCCAAAACCTGGACTTCAAAACAGGGACAGAAGTTCAGTTTTAGGGTTCCATTTATAGGGAGCTCAGACATAAGAGACAGAAAAAAATCACATTTCAATAACAACTAACATTTAGTAGGTACTTATTAAATCATTACATTAACTCTGTAGGTTTGGTATAATTCATGTGGTATTAATGTCCCAAGAAAATGAAAGTTTAAATAAATCATAAAAATTGCCTGATGCCACACAGCTAGGTTTAGATTCAGATTTCTCTGCCCCCAATAGGAAATTTTGGTCCCTCAAATTGTGCCCCTTTGATAGTGTGCTACTGGGTGAGAAAGTCTCAGATTTGCATGCTCACAAATGACAGTTTTTCCTAGTGAAACTAGAATAATCAAATGTAGGAGGACTGTTAATTATTTCCATTTACTCTGGAGTACTCTACTGTGGGAGACATTTCACCTAGATAAACTTTCAATCCGCAGCTTTGGAAAGTCATGTCACCCTCTGGTTCTCAATTTCCAGATTTGTGAAAGAAAGAGGTTGAAATGCTCTTAAAGTTTTTTACCCACTTTAAAGATCTGTGGTCTTCATTTTATTAGTAAAGTTTCAATTGTATTAATTTATACTGATAGAGAACTGCCAAGGAGTTAGAATGTTCACTCTATTCTCTTTCCACAAGGAACATCTGCATTAGAAACCATGGACACTGAGAGCTGTTCTATCAGAAGGCTACCGCCAGAAAAAAGAGAGTTAGGCTCTTATAATGGAGAATATCATCAGACTAAGGTAAAGGCTGTTTTTCACATTTTCCCTGAAATAATAGAGCTGAAAAGGCATCATGCTACTTATACAGAGTCTGGAGTCCTGTTTAAGAAATGAATTCTTCTTCACTCATTATCTTTCTCCAGTACCTTTGTTGATACTATCTAATTAAATGCATCTAGTCTTTTCTTGCATTAAAATTACATTTGCTCCCTTGAAATTGGGCAGACACTGTTGTTTCATCTTCAGTGAGTCCATATAAGAACCCAGTTAGGGGCTGGACTGCTTCTCCAAGTGGTGAACTTCATTTAACTTCAAGCAAAAGCTGACATTTTCCTGTACCTCGTTGCCAACTTCTAGGGTGACACTCTGTCTGGAAACTACAGACCATATGTACTGACAACAAGGAGACTTTGTATAAAGGATTTGACTTTTCCTCTCCAGCTGTCTGGAGAACAGCACAGGAAGTGTATCTTTCATGCATCATGTTTATGAAATGACTGTTCATTGTAAAAACAAATTTATAACCGATGCAATGTGTGTGGGAGATGACTAGTGGCCATCATGATACTAATCATGGATAAAATTAGAAGCTAGCCTTATGGATTTGGAAAACTATGACCTTGATGCATAGCATTTCTCATTTAAAGAAACGCCTTCTTAGATATCTTTTATTTATGCAACCTAATTATTTTTTAACATTGCAACATTCAAGTATTTTGTTGGGAAAACTGATATCAAAGGAGAGGACTTGTGAAATATTTTATACAACAAAGGTCCTAAAAATTTGCGGGAGAGTTAAATAATGTTTCGTGTGCTGTTAAGCACTCACTAATTTTCTGGGAATATGCGAAATTAATTTAGTATGACATAACCAGCATCAAAAAATAAAATGGAATAAAATAGAACTGAACTTGAGTAAAAGAAGTCCCTCACTCATTATAAAGGAAAGTATTATGTTGTGAATATTTTGTTTTAGTCATGTGTGTATACAAGTGTTTGTGTATGTATGTGTGTGTGTATATGTGTGTGAGAGAGAGAAGGAGAGAGAGGGAGGAGGAAGAGGAGAAGTCTGAAATGTTAAATGCATTTTTACCATAGGTAGTGGTTGTTTTTATTTTCTTTTATTTATTTTGCTTTTTTAGAAATGGGGTCTTGCTATGTTGCCAGGCTGGTCTCAAACTCCTGGCCTCAGGCAATCCCCTCACCTCAGATTCCCAAAGTGCTCGGATTATAGGCATGAGCCACTACATCCAGCCATGGTTATTTTAATGCCACTGCATTACCAGACAGCCTATCACTTTTTGTTCAATGGTATAGAAATAGATTGCAGCCTGCTTTCATGATATCACTCTCCTCTAGAAGTCTATAAATCAGACTAAGTAGATATTCAAAAAAGCCATGCAGTAATCCAAGATTACATAGAGAACATTTGTATGGTATTTGGTATTACAATTTGTGTGAAATTTGTGCCCTGGCTTCCAGAATGAGCATCTACATGTAATACACTTTCAGTAGCTATTTCAGTTCTGAGGTATGGCAGCTAGCTGAAAAATGATCCTTGTAAACACCTTCTCTTGCCAGCCAGGATTACATGGATAGTAAAAGATCAATGACAGAGCAAGTACAGGCTTAATTGAATAATTAGTCCAAATAAGTCTCACAAGGATCCAGAGGATAAAATAATGAACTCAACCAGGGATAGGAGTAGAGAAAAACTTCCGAAAGAAGGAGTGTTGGAGCTAGCCAAGCAGACGTAGGGTGGGTGGGGGTTACTTATTTGGGGAATGGCAAACAAAGACATGGGGATTTTCTTTTCCCATGTTATTTATGTGATGATAAAGAATAAATAAAATGCCATGAAATGATTTTTAAAGAATTTGTTTTTTAATGTGCTTAATTTACAAATATTTAATTTTCTATTGCTAGCTTATGAATAGATAGACATGTAGTTTCCATCTTTTGGTACTTAAACCTTGCTAGGTCCTCTTCTAGGTACTTTCCATGTGTGATCTCGTTTATTTCTTACCTCTGCAACTTCATATAACAGATGACATCATTTCTCTTTCATAAGTAAGACAAGTCACAGAATGGCAACATATCTTGCTCAAATCTGTAGAATTTGAAAGTCAGGGAGTCGAACTCAAATTTAGATTTGTCTGGCTCTAAGGCCAACTCTTCTAAGAACAAACTAATTCTTAGGCAGAAAGTCCAATTCAAAGGTTTTCTGGCAAAAGACACTCTAGTTGCTCATGTTTGAATGCTATTCTGTAGATGAAGATGCAGCAAACTTCTCTGAAAAGTTTGATTTTTGTTCTTAAAAGAATAATATCCTGAAATTTCCCTCAATGTCAATTACTGCCATAAACTAAGTTGAGACCTCAAATATGCAAGTGATTATTTCTTGGGTGATAATTACCAGTGTCAACTAAAGTCAAAAGAGTTCAGTGAAAAGTAATGTCAACCATTAGATTCACTCTCTACTTTTTGGTGTAGGAATAATTTTGAGAGAAACTTAAAGTAGGGTTTTAAACTTTTTAAAAAGAACATTTTGAAAACATCTAAATTTAAATGAAACAGACATTTCAAACTATTCTATTTGGTTACTGCTTTGGGGTCAGTTATTATTTCCATTTAAAGTGATAGGTTTTTCTGGCTTCATTTAATAGAGAAATCTCTATTTGCCTCAAAAGGCTAGTAAAGATCCTCCTGAAACTGGGAAAACCACTATATTGAGATGTTTTGTGCCCCTACTTTGGGTGTAAAGGGTGTCAAGTGAATGAAAATATATACCTTCTTCTTCTTTTTTTATTTTTTAATTTTTTCAATTTTTAATTTTAATTTTAATTTTATTTTTTTAGATAGAGTGTCTTGCTCTGGCAAGCCTGGATGGAGTGCAATGGCGTGATCTTGACTCAATGCCACCTCCATCTCCCACGTTTAAGCGATTCTCCTGCCTCAGCCTCCTGAGTAGCTGGGACTACAGTCGCACACCAACATGCCTGACTAATGTTTGTATTTTTAGTAGAGATGGGATTTCACCATATTGCCCAGGCTGGTCTCAAACTCCTGACTTCAGGTGATTCCACCTGCCTCGGCCTCCCAAAGTGCTGGGATGACAGATGAGAGCCCCTGTGCCCGGTCCATATATCTTCTTTTGAATGTTAAACATGATATGCCCTTTTACTGTGGGTTTTCTCATAGTTCTCTTACAGTAACAACCCACAATTTTTAATGAAAAAAGCTTTTCTCCACAATTTCATCTATTAAATCAAATTATAGCCAATATGACTAATATTTATTGAAAATTTATTCTGTACCTGATACTGTTTTGAATAAGGTTTGTAATTTAAAATCTCACACAAATTTTTGAGATAGATATCATAGATAGATATCATTACTCTAATTTTTGTATAAGGAAACTGAATCTTAACAAGAGCAAATAATGAATAAGCTATAAGCTTGTGTTTACATTCAAGAAGTCTTATTTCAGCACCAAAGCTTTGAAGCAAGCATCTTTAACATTGTTTCCCAGACTGGATTTCAAGGGAATAATAGCTCTGCAAGATATTAAGTTATTTTTCAAAATAAGATTCCAATCTGAGTAGTTTGCCAATGTATGAAAAGTTATTGCACAATTTTTCAAAACCTTTAACATGTTAATAGGCATTGTGAATATTTAAGAAAGAATATTGTGTTTCTATGTAGTGTTTCTCAAACATATTATATACATGTGTGCACATGCACACATACATGATTACATGTATATATGCATATGTGTCATTTTATTTACATACATTTTTAAAACTATTATACATATTATAAATAAGTATATACATGTACACTCATAAGGAAGCACAGGTTTGTATTCATCAAAGTGTTCACATTAGCGAGGTCTTATATGGACTCTTGCATATCCCTGGCCATTTCTATTCCTGTGCTCTAAATGTAACATACCTCAAAAATGATAGCGCCTACATTTTTCAGAGTACAGCATAAAAAGAGAATATTTTAATACTTTGAAATTTACATCCCTTCTACAGGATATAACACTCAAATGTATTCACAGTGACTAAGGAAAGTTGTCTAATATGGAACATTAGTATTAAAAGAGTCGGTCACACATCTTCTAGTTAGCCTTCTTCCTCTAAGAAAAGTTATACAGAACTTTTCAAGAAAAAATGTTGTTTTTTTAGAAATTTCCAGTAACGAAAGTTACACAAGTTCAATTTTTAAACTCTTTCCTGAGTTATACTGACCTCACCACATAAAAGTGGCTTTTAGTTGTAAAACTAATTTCCTCCTTTTTTCTCCAGTTATGTCCTTAGGGCAATGTTTTGGAGCCCTGCTTTTAGAATTGGGGAAGTATTAGTCCTTGTTCCATTAGAAAAGTCATTTTTTTAATGGTAACTATATTAAGATTTGAGCACAGCATAGTAAAATGAACTTTATAATAATAAGAGTAATTATTGTGAGGAATTGTATAATCTGTATGGCATGATCTTTATGCACATACACACAGGTATACACACGTACATGCATACACACAGGCATTCATTTACACATGCACAGTTTTTCTTGATGATTTTGCCTTACGATGATCTAAGAAAATTTACCATAGTCCACTACTATCCATAGTAACCTCCTTTAACTATGATTTATGCTACCATCTGCCAAAGAACATTAATGATTCAAGAGACTCGGGTTCTAGTTTGACTCTAAAAACTATGGGGTTTATGTCTTTTTGGCAGTTTATTTACAATACCTGTGACTTGGTTTTCTTATCTATAACATGGGGTTAAATAATATTGTGCCATGCCTTAATTGATTGGTATAAGGATCAAAGTGATATACATGTGTGAGGGTGCTTGAGTTCCTTTTATTTTTTCACTTCTGTACTCATTATGCTTATATTCTCTTTTAAATACTCTTCCTCCCTGTTATGGGTCACATTTTCCTGCTTCTTGTCATGCCCAATGATTTTCTATTGAATGTTGAACATTGTGATTGTTATATTGCCAAGGGTCTGGATTTTCTGTCTTTAATGAGTGTTTTGACAGTTAAGTTGCCGACCAGTTTGATTGCTTTGAGTCTTGTTTTGAAGATGTATTAGGGCTGGGTTTGTTGTTGTTATTTTGTTTTGTTTCGTTTTGTTTTTGAAACAGGGTCTCGCTTTGTCACCCTGGCTGGGGTGCGGTGGCCCGATCACAGTTCACTACAGCCTGGACTTTATGGGCTCAAGTGATCCTCCCACCTCAACCGCCCCAGTAGCTGGGATTACAGTTATGTGCCATCATGCCCAGTGTATTTTTTTTATAGAGATGGTGTTTCACCATGTTGCCCAGGCTGGTCTTGAACTCCTGGGCTCAAGCAATCCACCTGCTTCAGCCTCTCAAAGTGCTGAGATTACAAGTGTGAGTCACTGTACCTGGCCAGGGATGGTTTTAAGTAGCATTTACTCCTGGGATAATTTCACTAAGGCATGATCATTTGGAGTCTGTACTAAATGTCCTCAAGTGATTACTGAGGACTCTTCATGCTGATTGGTTGGTGCTTGAATGACACCCTGGCTTTTGTGAGCTCTAGAAATTATTCTGTTTACAAATCCAAGGTTGCTTGAGTCTGAGGTCATGAAGTTTTACTCCTACATGCACTGTCTAGTACTCAGTGAAGACTCAAGGTGATTCCAGTAACAAATCTGCAGCTAGGTTTTTGTTTTGTTTTGTTTTTAGAGTTCTTCCTTTCTGTAACTCTGTCCTACAGCTTCAAAGGAATTTAGCCTCTCTGAACTCCAGTTTCTCTCCTTAGCTCCCTAAGACTGCTAGATTCTGTCTGGTTTCCCCTTCCATGTGGCCATGGTACAGAAATTTCCTCTAGGCCAGAAGCTACGGATGTTGTAGGGCTCACACCATTGTTTCCCTTTCCTCAGGGATAATACTCCTGGGCTGCCTATTGCCTAAAGCCTAAAAATACTTTATTTTAGATATTTTGTCCAGTTTATGTGTTTA
Organism: Papio anubis; assembly: GCF_008728515.1. Classification (NCBI taxonomy): domain Eukaryota; kingdom Metazoa; phylum Chordata; class Mammalia; order Primates; family Cercopithecidae; genus Papio; species Papio anubis. Next base: position 139,232,530 of record NC_044977.1, read on the forward strand.
TAGCAGGAGGTTAAGTCTGGTCCTTGTTATTTCATTATGGCCAGAAGTACAATTTTCATATGAAGTTACTTCAATTCTCTAAATTATTATATTTTTTTTACAGTCCTTATTTCAACCATCTGTTTCTTAAACATTTAGATCAATATACTCTCAAATGTTGGTTGCCATTATGTGTTTGAGTGTGTGTGTGTGTGTGAGAGAGAGAGAGAGAGGAAAGAGATACCAAGCATGTTACAGAAAGATATCATTTTTTATTTTCTTCTCTTCAACTTTCAGGTTTTGGCTTTTGAGTAGTAGACTTTTTTTCTTTAATAGTTATGTTTCTTTTCACGGGAATTATACCAAAAATAGCATCAAAGTTATCATTTCTGCTATTTTATTATCTAGAAAGAAGCTAAGTAAAAGTGAATTTAAAGAAAAAGGAGTAAATAAATCACAGTAAACAGAAAATAAGTAAGGCAAAACCTGTGAAGGAGGTAAGCTGGTGTATGGCTGACAGGTTTGGGGCCTCCTTTACATGGTAGAAGGACTAGATAAAGTAAGAGGGCAGATGAGTAAAACACTCAGTTATTCTGCGTCTGATCTAATATTTTATTGTTCTTCCCCTTGAAAATTTTGTCTTCCAAAGATGTATCCATATAATTGTTCTTCTGGGGGGATCCTTCTGCATTTGAGTTGGCTAATGGAAGATACTTGCAGTGTTTGAAAGTCAACTATATGATGTTACTAGGAACGTCCACTTTAATCAGAAATAAACGAAGGAGCACTTAGTCCTGAACATCTCTTCTTCATCCATACTTTCCTTTCCTCTTGACAACTAAACACTTCTTCCATTTATTCAGATAGAAAAAAAGACCGGGAGAAAAACTTAAAATAGAACTATGAAGATAAAAGAACAGAGAGTAAAATGAATGAGGACATTTCTGACAGAAGGAAGCAGAGGGTTCAATTTAAAACCTGCATCTATTTTACAGTTGCCTATGCTGTGGTTGTGTTGGATTGCCAGAGTTTAGAAAGCAGACACTGTTCTTATGGATTAATTGGATGAATCACTTACTAGGGAGGAAAAGAACTGAATGTATTCAGAATCTGTGACTACATTATTCTAAGCCTAGGTCTGTATCTGCCTCCCAGTGCCATATGGCAGAAGCATAGGTTGATTATTTCAAGATTATTTAGTTCCAAACTTTTCCATGAAATATGGTGATTTTATTTATTAACAGTGAGAAGGAAGCTATTCTGCAATATGATTAACAATGGTGGGAAAAAACTATAGATATAGCTTGTTATAAATACAGTCTATAGCTCTGTAAATCTGTGGTTTTCTTGAGTTCCAAGGCTTTGAGACTAAGGCAGCAAAGATTTAAGTTGCAAGAAGCTCTGTTTTACTCCTTTTCTCTGCATCTTCTCTACATCCCTCCTGATGCTACAGTTTCCTCAGAGCTTGGGACTGTCTGTAGAGTTATTTGACTGACCCTTTTAGCACACTGTAGTTGTGAGAAAACATCACGTCAAATCATGCTGTGAGGGGAAAAAAGTTAAATTCTACCAGTTGGTTGTCGAATATCTTGTGAGACAAATGGAATGCTTAGCCTTCTATATAGGACTGCCAATTAAATATTTAAATTTAAAAAATTAAAGATGAGCCAGTCCTTCTAAATGGAAAAATACAATGATGTGTCACTAAAATACAATCCTGATGAAGTAATTTTCTATTCTTTTCCATAAGAGATAAGCACCTACTGAGATAAGTATAGGCTCCAACAAGTAGAAGAGCCTTGGAAAAGAACACAAACTAGAGGTTGCTGGAGAAGTAATGGCAGTGACTTTACTGTTTCTTCGCATCTTCTTTTTAAAAATGTTGGAACTCACCCCCCCAAACAGGAACAAAGAGCATTAAAGTTGATGTTGGTCACTAGGTGGCAGCGATGCCTCAGTAACATTACTTGAACAATGAGGACAGTTTGCCAAGCTTTCTCCATCTCCTCACCTCCAGATTCTTAAGCACCATTTTCCATGCTTGTAACTATCACTAGTGGAATCATAACTTCTATTCATAGCTCCACTCACTTTCATCTTTTATTTCTAAGAGGAGAACGTAACTTCTCTTAGGCTCTTTACGCTGTCTATAATTTCTAGGACTTTTATTCAGAGTTTTGTTTTGCTGTGATTTTTTTTTTCTACCTTTCACTCCATTTTCAGCTTTTTTCTTTCCTCTTGTGTCCTCTCTTGTATATACAATATGCCCAGAAATATTCTTAAAATTCTGCACAGCTAGGCATTAAGATCAATCTTGCCTGTTTCTCTTGGCTTTTTCTCCTCATCTCATCCTTTCTCTGTACCGTAAGAAGACTTTCTCTGAGAGGAGAAAGATTAACTATTTACTTTTAGTTCCCAGTTCCTAGATCTGCTAAATCATGTCTTCTGCCTCACAAAAGTAGAAAAAGAAAAAAGCTATTGAGCATAAATCTCATGATTTTGTCTTCTCTGAACAGACATTTCTGCCAATTTGCCTTTAAGGATGTTGAGCTTTGAGAATTCTTTCACTCATTTTTTCATTTTGTTTCTTCAGCTGGGGTCTGTATACAAGAGGACTTCTTTAGTGAAATGTCACGGCCAACATCCACTTCAAATATAAACTTAGTTAAAGCAACCGTAATTCTATGGGGAATCAGCATAAAGTCACAGAAATAAAGTTGCAAGTTAACTTGGAAATAATGTTGCTCAAGCATCTGAAACGTTCTTAGAGGAAGGATCTATGTACACATTCTCCAGAGCCTACAGGTGGAAAGGGAGAGCCTTGGTAGGGCTTTACTGCAATCAGAGTCTGACAATGGGGTAGGGGAAAAGGCATAACCATCAATTATATTTTCCTCCCAGGAGGGAGTGTCTGCACAAGACATCGATGCTGGATCATGGTGAAGTGTTACGTGTAATGGCAGTACCTGCTGGTGAATCTCTCAGATAAGATATGTTAAGTTTCATAAGTCGAGAGTATGTAATTGCTTAGAGAGTCGCCAGCCAGATGCTCATTTATCTAAAAAGTTGGTTCTTGGGAGGCTTACATATGTTTCTTAAGATTTTATGTCTAATTATGAGAGAACTCAGATTTCTGGAACAAATATTGCCCATCTGTACAATAGGGTTATTAAATATTTATTATTTATATTGCTGTGGCAAGGAATAAGTAACATATGCAATTCACTCTGCATAGTATGTGGTAGGAATTAAGGAATCAGTACATGTAACTTCCCTTCTCTAGGTAATAAACAACAAATGTCATAAGCATGAGCTTAGAGCAACAGACTTGCATTAAAATTCTGCTTACTCACTTACTGGCTTTATGTTTTTGACTTTTTAAGTTTAGTTTTCCTCTCTATAAAATGTAAATGTAATAGCACTTACCTTACAGGCAAAGTACTTTTTCAGAATTTATTGGCCATGTGTGCTATACAATAAATATGCAATGAATTTAATCTATTACTAGAAAATATTTTGCAGTAAAAATAATGAAACAATTGGAAAGGCCAAATTAAGCTGGGCATTAGGACTGATTATTAAGCTGGGCAAGTGAAGAACTGTTTATTAAGTGATTTAGGACACAATTGCATTATCTATATACTGTTTTATTCTGCAGAAGAAATGGATTTCTAGAAAAAATTGAGAATGAAATACAGTAACTTTCTCTTGTTTTGCCAAGAGAAAAGTTATTTAAAAGGGTTGGGTGATAAAGATAGCTAGATTTCATAGAATCATTGAATGCCCATTCTTACCAATCTTTTTCATTCTATTACTATTTCAAACGCACTTAATTTCTGCCAAAAATTTGGTTATTTTTTAAAAGTTACAATACTAACACTTATAACTAAAGACATATATTTTTCCTTAATTAAAAAAGTAGAGGTCAGAAGCTAAGTATGATTTTCTATGCTTTAGCACTTAATAAGCATATATTATAAGATACAAAACCCCCCAAGATTTGCAATAATAAGGAAAATATTCAATTAACACAGCAGTGCCTGAGTAGGATCACTGAACATCCAATCTGTGTTCAGGTCATAACTTAAATACTTTGGTTGTAAAGGTAATTTCCTCACAGTAGTGACAAATTAAGCAATAAAAAATGATTTGGTGACAGAAGTGGCGAGGGCATTACCAACACACCAATCTTCAAAAATTCAAAGAATGTAATTTTCTTATTTAGAAAGGAAATATTAAAATGGTATTGAACTCTAAGCATAATGTATTTAGGCACATCTGAAAACTAAATTTGTCTTTCTTCATGTTTTGTAGAACTCAATTATAATTCACTTCATTTTGTCATCTTCTCTAGAGAAATCAGAAATAAAATTCTGCCCTTACCTGCCCTTCCTGTGGTCACTCTAAGAAATTAAATTATAATACCTCAAAATACACACTTGTGAATCAAATTGAAGATGTCATATTGAACAGATATATGTAGTTTAATTGTAGGAATTAATAGATATGTCTGTGACAATAGCTTAACTCTAGGGGACAAAAGAATGTACATTATCATTTCTTTGCTAAGCTCCTGGCAACCTTACCTTGGCATTCTGATAATGTATCACATGTTAAACAACAAGGGACAAACTTGAACATGAAAAAAATGTTATATTTTGTGAGAAAACTAATTGTGTATGTATAAGTACATTGGCCTTTAAAAATAAAACCTCTAAAATCATGTGTTTGTTCTAGCATTGCAAGACTTTCTTTGTTTCTGTAAAGGAAGATTAAAAAACCGTAGGTTCAGCACAATGAAAATAAAACAGCAAGTCAGAACATAGCTATCTTATTTATAAAAATATCCTCGATCGGGATAAGAAGTTGATTATAACGGCAGGCATATTTTTGGCCTCATACACGCACAAAATAAAGGAAGTACGATGTTCAGAGATTGTTAAGTGAACAATAGTATGCCATCACCACATTCTCTCTTTCACATTATTATCCTCAGCTAGCTCATCATTCCTTTTTTTCTGAACAAAAATGTATGAGAGCTATAAAGCCCCAAGTATCAGATCAGATTGTTCTAGCTATATCTCATCAAACATTTTCTATATTGAAAGTTAAAAGCCATTATGTGGAAGCTCTGTTAGAAAACAGCACACACACACACACACACACACACAAATAATCTTCTAAATAGGGTTTTCTAATCTTAATCAGAGCACACTAGTATTGCTTCTGTTTCCTTTTAAGGAGGAGATGGTTTCAGTTTAACGTGAAGATTATAAAGCTTAAAAGTTTTCAGAAGAGGAAACAGGAGACCAATAGAAGCAAATGAAACATACTGGGTGACATTAAAAACTGATGTAGTGATCATAAAATGATTCTAGAGTTCATTCTCTTCTTGGGATAACCCAAACCATGGGTTTCATTTGAAGACTTAGCCAAGACCCTTTCTAAAATTCTCTTCTAAATTTTCTGTTCACTGACCTCTCTATCATTCACCTACATTTCCTGGTCATTAAAGCAATTAAGCCATTCTGTTGATCACTTTTGATGTTTTAAGTCAAAAAGAAAATAAGTCTGGCTGATTTCATTTAACAATTTAACCAGTCCTTTCTGAGATCCTACTATGTGCCAGGGATGTTCTAAGGAAAGCAATAATAAGACTGTTTTATTCACTCTTCCTGGAACTTTTAATTCTGGTAGTGGCAAAGAGACCATAAACAATACATCATGTTCAAAGCAGGATTAAAGAGTGTGAGAAATAACGCAAGGGAACTTAACAAAACAATGGGAAGAGAGAAGGTCTTAATTTCATATTATATCCTTGAGAAAGATCTCTCTAATAAGGTGACATGTTAATAGAGAAGAGGGAACTTAAGGAGTGATTTGAGTGGCCATGGCTGAAGAAAAGAATTCCCGGCACAGAATGTAGAAATTACAAAGTCATCCTTTTTAAAGGCTGCATAGAATTCCATGGTGTATATGTGCCACATTTTCTTAATCCCGTCTCTCACTGATGGACATCTGGATTGGTCCCAAGTCTTTGCTATTGTGAATAATGCCGCAATAAACATACATGTGCGTATGTCTTTGTAGCAGCATGATTTTTGTAGCGTGTCTTTGTAGCAGCATAATCCTTTGGATATATACCCAGTAATGGGATGGCTGGGTTAAATGGTATTTCTAGTTCTAGATCTTTGAGGAATCGCCACACTGTCTTCTACAATGGTTGAAACTAGTTTACAGTCCCACCAACAGTGTAAAAGTGTTCCCATTTCTCCACATCCTCTCCAGCACCTGTTGTTTCCTGACTTTTTAATGATCGCCATTCTAACTGGTGTGAGATGGTATCTTATTGTGGTTTTGATTTGCATTTCTCTGATGGCCAGTGATGATAAGCACATGGATGAAGCTGGAAACCATCATTCTGAGCAAACTAACGCAAGGACAGAAAACCAAACACCACATGTTCTCACTCATAGCTGGGAACTGAACAATGAGAACACTTGGACACAGGATGGGGAAACATCACACAGCGGGATCTGTCGTGGGGCGGGGGTGGGGGGAGGGATAGCATTGGGAGATATACCTAATGTAAATGACAAGTTAACGGGTGCAGCACACCAACATGGCACATGTATACATACGTAACAAACCTGCACGTTGTGCACATGTACCCTAGAACTTAAAGTATAATAAAAATAATTAAATAAATAAATAAATAAATAAAAGAGAGAACAACAACAAAAAAAAAGAAATTGCAAAGTCCTTGAGACAGGAGTATACCTTGTGTGTTCATGAGTGGTGTGAGCTGGTAAGAAGTGGGAAAGGGGTAGGAGATGAGGTCTGAGATGTAACTGGGGGCAAAGTCATGGGGGATTTGGGTTTGAATTCTAATAAGATGAGAAGTTTTGTTTTCTGACTTACATTTTGAAAGAAGGTCTGAAAGCTGGGGGCCATGACCTGCGCCTGTGGTCTCAGCTACTTAGAAAGCTGACGTGGGAGGATCCTTTTGGGACCAAGAGATGGAGACCAGCCAGGGGGAAGTAGAAAGACCCTGTCTCTAAAAAGGATGACTAGGGGAAGTGATTAGAAGTGATTAGGCCTTCTGTCCCCACGGGCCACAGTCAGTGCTACTGAAGATTCAGCTTTGTTGCAGGCGTTCACACCCAAGCTCTGCAGCTTTGTTCCGGCAGGTGTGGAGGGAAGCTCCCTGGAGGCAGTACGCAGGCTGAGTCCTGTCCTTACCTGGCTATAGAGAAGGCCTGCAATGGCATCTGGTTTGCTCTTAGGCATATTTTGACATTTTCCAACAGTATTATGGCCAGTGTATTTCTTTGCACTCTAAGACCAAAATCTAACCAAATACGACCATTCATTAATGGTCATATTTTACCTTACAGATGTATTTTCATCAAAATAAACAGGATCATCTGCCCTCCTTTTGGCTAGATTTAGAGGACGCAACCAACAATAAGCACAAATGAAATATTTGTTGTGAAAAAAATGAACCAAAATATTATGACCAGTAATTTTTTGTTTTGTTGGTCAGTTTCTTAGAAGACTCTTTGTTCCACTGATGGCAAAAGCCAGGGAGACACTGTTGAAATTATAGCACAAACAGTGACTTAGGGAAATGAAGAAAGAGTTTTAAAAATTGTAGGAGTCTCTAAAAATGTAGTAAAGATAATTTTAAATCTAATTCTATCACTCAAAATGAGTCTCCCAAAGTGGCAGTCTATAAGATGTATTTTCATTGTACCTAAAAGCATTTGTACATGTGTTAAATTGAGTAATGAGGCAGGAGAAAAATTATTCATTGCTTCTGAACCCCAAAACTTACAAATCTCATCTTCTTCAACTTCTGCCAATGATGAGATTTTAGCAAGGATGAATTTAGAACTAAAATGTAGCCATACTTAGTATGCTTGGTTAACTTTTAGTGTAAATTCAGAGGCTCTTCTAATTGTAAGCATTACTTCTTAAGCTTAAATATGGGATGGCACAATGGGACTATGATGGAGATTTGTTGCTGTCAAAGAAATATGAGAATGCAGCCTTCCTTCCTTGCTTAATAATTCTATAATTCTGAATAAATTTATGATCACATTTGAGCTTGCATTAATTCTTCCATAGAACATGAACAATAATATCTACACTTTAGTATCATTATGAGGATAGAGTTACATCCTATCATTAATTAATATAGGGAGTTAGGAAATATCTGTCCCTTCATCTATTTTCTTTTCTTTTATTTTTTGAGACAGGGTCTTGTTCTGTCACCCAGACTGGAGTGCAGTGGCACAATTATAGCTCACTGCAGCCTCGACCTCGCAGGCTCAAGCGATCATCTCACTGCAGCCTCCTGAGTAGCTGGGACCACAGGCATGTGCAACACTTCTAGGTAATTTTCTCTTTTGAAATAGAGATGAGGTCTCCCTATGCTGCCAGGCTGGTCTCAAACTCCCAGGCTCAAGGGATCTTCTCACTTTGGCCTTCCAAAGTGATGGGATTACAGGCGTGAGCGACTGTGCCCCGTCCTTCATCTACTTCTAAGAATGGCTTTCAGGTACAGTTAATATTCATGTATAAAAGTATAGACAAAAGTAAAAAAATGCCCTAATATACATACTAAAATAAGAACAATTATACTTAAAATATTTATTATGTTTTCCTATAGTTACTTAAACTTTCTTTTGATAAATTAATGAAATTTATTAACCTCAAAAAGAGAACCAACTTCATAAATTTTAAAAAACAGATCTGTTGTGAAATAATACAATAAATGATACAGGATAATTTTTGTGTCTTCATTTCTTCTATTTTAAACATTTTAAGCATTCTGACAGTTGCTGGGTTACATTATCCACGGTGGTGATGACTGGTGATTACAGATGCCTGTGGGTTGATTTAACCAGACTGAGCTCCCAGAAGCTCACTCAGAGAAGTGAGAGATGTTAAGAATAGGGCCAAACGGAGCTTGCAGTGAGCCGAGATCACGCCACTGCACTCCAGCCTGGGAGCACAGCGAGACTCCGTCTCAAAAAAAAAAAAAAAAAAAAAAAAAGAATAGGGCCAAAGAGTGCCAAGGTCAATAGAAAGGAGAGTCTCTAAGCAGCAACTTTAGGCATGGATTCAGGAGTCTTGTCCCTGTCACCTGTATTGAAGCAGCTATATTTGTCTTCCTGCTGAGATGACTAACTCTGGTTAGTGCTCAGTGCAAGCTTTAACTCCTTATTTATGAAAAAGATGGTAACAGGGAATTTGGAGTTTGAGAGACACACTTCAGCCATCTGGGAAAAATTTCATAGATTTGATGGAGAAAATGAGGAAAACTAAACTAATCAAATATTATGAAGTATAGGCATGATGAATTTAACATCAAGGTTAACAGACCTAAATTTTAGAATATAACAAAGAATAGGTGATGCAAGAAAAACCATGTGCACTTCTTCCCATAGATAAAGAATTCAAACCTTCCTGTACTGATAAGTTAAGCACTATTAGGGCAATCATGTTTCACTATTATTTTTTTCACTTTTGATTTCCAAGTGCCTAGAACAGTGCCAGTGATAAAAGATGCTCAATAAACATTTACTTATATATAAATGAATGATTGAATGAATGAGTAAGTGAATGGATGGATGGATGGATTAAAAGCAATAAAGAGATCTAAAGTAGACCCTGAAGAGATAAAAGTTTGAAGAAACTTTATTCAAAAGCAATAAAGAAAGGTGAAGTGAGGTTCTTTGCAATTTATTAACAGGGCCATTGATAGGGGGAGAGACTTTCTTTGAAAAGCTGGGAGTCAGAACATCATAGAAACATCATAGTAACATCATAGTTTAGTGAGGGGTATCCAGCCTGTCTATTGCTACAGTTTTTCATCCATGGCCTTTTTATGTCTAACTAAACCCTTTTTAGATTTCCCTGGTCGTTACTGTAACAGATAGTATTTATTCGTCTGTCTTTTCCAACCAGACTATAATCTTCTCAAGAGAGATTCTAGTGGATGTGCACTGATATCATATCGTGCTTTTAATTTCAACTTTCCTGTTGGTTAATGAATTTGAATTTGAATATCTTCTTCAGAAAAATGTCTAATCATGTCCTTTGCCCATTTTTTAATCAAGTTATTTTTATTTATTTATTTATTTATTTACTTACTTATTTATTTATTACTCTGTGAGTGTTTTCTGTCTCTTTCTAATTGGGTTATTTTGTTTTTTATAATCCAGTTGTAAGAGTTATTTTTTTTTTTTTCCTATTCTGGATAGAAGATCTTTACTAGATATATAATATGCAATTTTTTTTCCAGCTTGTGACTTGTCTTTTTATTTTCTTAATAGTGTCTTTTGAAGTACAAAAGTTTTTAATTTTAATGAGGTTAAATTTATCATGCTTTTTTTTTTGGTAGCCCTAGCTGTTATGATTATGTCTAAGAACTCTGCCCACATCAAGAACATGAGAACTTTCTCCTATCTTTTATTGTAGAATTTTTATAGTTTTAGCTGGTATATTATGTCTATGGTCCATTTTGAACTAAATTTTGTGTGTGGTGAGAGGTAAAGATCTAAATTTTTTTAAAATATGGATATCCACTTGTCCCAGTACCACTTGTTGAAAAGACTACCTTTTCACTCTTATATTGTTTTAATACCTTTGTCAAAAATCATAAGCAATTATTACAAACTCTTAATTCTGTTCCATTTATCTGTATACCTATCTTTACACAAATACTACACTATCTCCATTATTATAATATTACAAAATGTTTTGAAATTGAGTAGTAAAAATTTTCCAAATTTGTTCTTCCTTTTTCAAAATTATTTTGGTTATTCTGGATCCTTCGCATTTCTTTATATATTTTAGGAGAAACCTGTCAATTTCTACACAAAAGTCTGCTGGGATTTTGATAAAGATTGTGGTAAATCTACAGATTAATTTGAGGAAAATTGTCATCTTAACAATATTGAGTTCTCCAATCCATGATCACAGTCTGTCTTTCTATTTTAAATTTTCTTTAATTTATTTCAAGAATTGTTTATAAAATGCAATGTACAATTATTGTACTTCTTTTGTTAAATTATTGGTAGATGCCTTTTATCAGAATGAAGTTTCTTCTAGTTCGCCGAGAATTTTTATTATAAATGTTGGGTTTTATCAAATGCTTTTTCTCCATCTTTGAGATGATGTATTTTTGTCTTTCATTCTATTAATATGATGTATATATTATACTAACTGATTTTCAAATATAAAGACAATCTTTCATTGCTGAAATAAATCCAACTTGGTCATGGTATATATAATCTTTTTAAATAAGTTTTATATGTTGTTGGATTGACTTTGTTAGTAAGTTATTAAAGAACTTTGTATCTAAGTTCATGAAGGATGTTTGTTTTCTTTCTCTGTGATATATTTGGCTTCGTATCAGGCATATGTCACCATGACCGACTTATTATTTTTGTATTTTTAGTAGAGATAGGGTTTCACCGTGTTGGCCAGGCTGGTCTCGAACTCATGATCTAAATTGATCCACCTGCCTCGGCCTCCCAAAGTTCTGGGATTACAGGCATGAGCCTCTGTGCCTGGCCTAGTCACTGCATTTTTGAATGGGGTCAGGTATAGAGAAATTCCTTTCATTCTACTTTCTTGTAAGTAGGCTAACACTGTTTCAGGAGGCCAAAAGCATGTTTCTATAAACTCACTCAACGTTGTAGTCAGTGAATTTAATTTTTAATAGACTTATTCAATCAACTGACTGTTAGTTCTAGTGTATTTTTATGTGTGTGTGTGAGTGTGTACGCACATTTTACTTTTTTCTGATTTCCTTAGTATTTTGGTTGGACATTGAGAAAGGCAGTTCTAGGATATACTAATAAGGTGTCATTCAAGTCCAAAGTAAAATCTAATTTTTAGGATGGCAAATTTCACAAGTTCAGAAAATAAGTAGGTATAATAACATAGTCTGAGACTCTAAAAGGGGTAGCGATTTGAGAAGGTTGATATCCACCTGAAAATTTAATTTCATTTATATAGGTTGAAATGCTTCCAATCTAGAGAAAAGGAAAGGGTCCATACTGAATCTGAAATGAGTGCACAAGTGGTTATATAATGAGCTTGGCCACTAATCAAACATGTAACTTAGGTTAATATAGGCACCAGACACGTAAGATAAACCAGAGAAATTTTAGGCTTAGGAAACGATTAAAGTGGCCAGGTGTGATGGCTCATGCCTATAATTCCAGCACTTTGGAGGCTGAAGTGGACAGATCACAAGGTCAGCAGATCGAGACCATTCTGGCCAACATGGTGAAACTCCATCTTTACTAAAAATACAAAAAATTTTAGTTTCTACTAAAATACAAAAAATTAGTTGGGCATGGTGGCGCCCACCTGTAGTCCCAGCTACTCATCAGGCTGAGGCAGGGGAATCACTTGAACCCGGGAGATGGAGGTTGCAGTGACTCCAAATCGTGCCAGTGTACTCCAGCCTGGTGACAGAAAAAGACTCTGTCTCAAAAAAAAACAAACAAACAAACAAAAAAAACCATATAAAGTACATAAAATGAATGGGTACATTCACATGAAGAACAAAAAAGAGCTTGCTTGGAAGTAGGAAAGTATGAGAACATAAAACAGTGAATAATGAACTGTTCAATTCTTTACTTTTTTCATTCTCTCTGCCAAATAAAATCATTCTTAGGCTAGAAATCTGGGAAGAAACATTAGTAAGAGAGAGATGAAGATCAAAACAGATGAAGACATCTTCAGATATCACCAATCAACTTGTAATTAGTTCAAGTCTCCTGTTTCAGATTCATTACATCCCAGGAGCTGAGGGAACTTGCAGATGACATTGTTGAGCAGCTGCCAATAACCATGAAGCCCAGCTAAGCTACCAAACAAACAAATAAACAAAACCCAGACTAATCTTATTCCAGTTTTCAAAGAGGAAGAAAAAGTATAAGCCACAAAATATACCTGGTGAGTCTAAGAGCAACTCTAGGTAAAATTTTAGAGTAAATTATTTAATTTAGCAAAGGAAATGACACTCAAAGAAGCTATCCTGAATTCAATAAGAACAAATTATTCCAAATTATACTTTTTCTAAAAGAGTTACTGGAATAGCATTTCAACAAGGGGTGAAAGTCTGCCAAAAGTGAGCTTAGAATGATCATGTCTTTATAAAACAATAATAAGGTATTAATTACAATAATAAAAATTTTACATATGCACGTATATACTTATTAAATCAAAGACTATTTTTTAAAAAAGATGATATCTACTTCCCGAAAAAAGCAGATCAGTATTACAATCCTGTATTTAGCTATTTTCTTGAAATCTGTTCCATTTCTTAAATTGTTCAGGAAAAAATTCCATGGTATTATTTTCTGCTAAGACAGATTCTCTCAGAATATTTATGACTCACATTTTCTTGTTTTTTTTTTTTTCAGGTTTTATAAAATTTAACTGCAAAGTAATTAGAAAATTCAGTAAGATAGCAGAAGCATACAATAAATGCATAAATTTAAAAGTATTTGGAAAGCAAAACAGTAACCATTTAGGATATTATAGATAATTTCACAACAACAACAAAAAATGTAAAACTCATGAATAAATGTGGTTAGAAATATGTGAGACTAACATGACAATAAATCTCTACTGAAAGATTAATACAATACATGAATACATGCAGATATAGCCATGGTCTAGGAAGAGAAACCAATAATATGTTCTTGTTAATTCTGCCCCAATTTATACATGATATATAATTTTAATTCTTATCAGGACTTTCATTGGCACTGGACATAAATAATTCTAAAGTTCATCTGGGAGAAATTTAAAAATATATAGGAAAATTCAGTAAGAAAATAATGCAGAAGACTTATGATCATATAGTCATTTGTATTTTAAAAGTATGATAAAATACATGGTATTGGAGTCAGAGGAGATACATGAATGGAGCAAATAAAAATTCAGTAGAGAATCCTGAGCAAGATGGCCGAATACGAACAGCTCCAGCCTCCAACTCCCAGCGCGAGTGACACAGAAGACGGGTGATTTCTGCATTTTCAACTGAGGTACCGGGTTCATCTCACTGGGGAGTGCCAGACAATCAGTGCTGGTCAGCTGGTGCAGCCCAACCAGTGAGAGCCGAAGCAGGGCAAGGCATCGCCTCACTTGGGAAGCACAAGGGGGAAGGGAATCCCTTTTCCTAGCCCAGGAAAAATGAGACACACAACACCTGGAAAATCAGGTAACTCCCACCCTAATACTGCACTTTACCAAGGGTCTTAGCAAACGGCACACCAGGAGATTATATCCCACACCTGGCCCGGAGGGTCCCACGCCCACGGAGCCTCCCTTATTGCTAGCACAGCAGTCTGAGATCTAACTGCAAGGCAGCAGCAAGGCTAGGGGAGGGGCGTTCACCATTGCTGAGGCTTAAGTAGGTAAACAAAGCCACCGGGAAGCTCAAATTGAGTGGAGCCCACCACAGCTCAAGAAAGCCTGCCTGCCTCTGTAGACTCCTCCTCTGGGGACAGGGCATAGCTAAACAAAAAGCAGCAGAAACCTCTGCAGATGTAAATGACCCAGTCTGACAGCTTTGAAGAGAGCAGTGGGTCTCCCAGCACGGAGGTTGAGATCTGAGAATGGACAGACTGCATGCTCAAGTGGGTCCCTGACCCTTGAGTAACCTAACTGGGAGACATACCCAACTAGGTGCAGACTGACACCTCACATGTCACACGGCTGGGCACACCTCTGAAACGAAGTTTCCAGAGCAAGAATCAGACAGAACACTCGCTCTTCTGCAATATTCTGTCTTCTGCAGCCTCTGCTGCTGATACCCAGGCAAACAGGGTCTGGAGTGGACCTCAAGCAAACTCCACCAGACCTGCTGCTGAGGGTCTTGACTGTTAGAAGGAAAATTAACAAACAGAAAGGACACCCACACCAAAACCCCATCAGTACGTCACCATCATCAAAGGCCAAAGGCAGATAAAACCACAAAGATGGGGAAAAAGCAGGGCAGAAAAGCTGGAAATTCAAAAAATCAGAGCACATCTCCCCCTCCAAAGGAATGCAGCTCATCGCCTGCAACGGATCAAAGCTGGATGACTCTTTGACAAGTTGAGAGAAGAAGGCTCCGGTTGATCCAACTTCTCAGAGCTAAAGGAGTAACTACATACCCAGTGCAAAGAAACTAAAAATCTTGAAAAAAGAATGGAAGAATGGATAACTAGAATAATCAATGCAGAGAAGGCCATAAATGAACTGATAGAGATAAAAACCGTGATACGAGAATTACGTGACAAATGCACAAGCTTCAGTAACCAACTCGATCAACTGGAAGAAAGAGTATCAATGATTGAAGATCAAATGAATGAAATGAAGCAAGAAGAGATGTTTAGAGAAAAAAGAGGAAAAAGAAATGAACAAAGCCTCCAAGAAATATGGGATTATGTGAAAAGACCAAATCTACGTCTGATTGATGTGCCTGAAAGTGAGGGGGAAAATGGAACCAAGTTGGAAAACACTCTTCAGGATATCATCCAGGAGAACTTCCCCAACCTAGTAGGGCAGGCCAACATTCAAATTCAGGAAATACAGAGAACGCCACAAAGATACTCCTCGAGAAGAACAACTCCAAGACACATAATTGTCAGATTCACCAAAGTTGAAATGAAGGAAAAAATGTTACGGGCAGCCGGAGAGAAAGGTCGGGTTACCCACAAAGGGAAGCCCATCAGACTAACAGCAGATCTCTCAGCAGAAACTCTCCAAGCCAGAACAGAGTGGGGGCCAATATTCAACATTCTTAAAGAAAAGAATTTTAAACCCAGAATTTCATATCCAGCCAAACTAAGTTTCATCAGTGAAGGAGAAATAAAATCCTTTACAGACAAGCAAATGCTTAGAGATTTTGTCACCAACAGGCCTGCCCTACAAGAGACCCTGAAGGAAGCACTAAACATGGAAAGGAACAACTGGTACCAGCCATTGCAAAAAATGCCAAAATGTGAAGACCATCAATGCTAGGAAGAAACTGCATCAACTAATGAGCAAAATAACCAGCTAATATCACAATGACAGGATCAAGTTCACACATAACAATATTAAGCTTAAATGTAAATGGACTAAATGGTCCAATTAAAAGATACAGACTGGCAAATTGGATAAAGAGTCAAGACCCATCAGTTTGCTGTATTCAGGAGACCCATTTCACATGCAGAGACACAAATAGGCTCAAAATAAAGGGATGGTGGAAGATCTACCAAGCAAATGGAAAACAAAAAAAAAGCAGGGTTTGCAATCCTAGTCTCTGATAAAACAGACTTTAAACCATCAAAGATCAAAAGAGACAAAGAAGGTCATTACATAATGGTCAAGGGATCAATTCAACAGGAAGAGCTAACTATCCTAAATGTATATGCGCCCAGTACAGGAGCACACAGATTCATAAAGCAAGTCCTTAGAGACTTACAAAGAGACTTAGACTCCCATACAATAATAATGGGAGACTTCAACACCCCACTGTCAACATTAGACAGATCAACGAGACAGAAAGTTAACAAGGATATCCAGGAATTGAACTCAACTCTGCACCAAGCGGACCTAATGGACATCTACAGAACTCTCCACCCAAAATCAACAGAATATACATTATTCTCAGCACCACATCGCACTTATTTGAAAATTGACTACATAGTTGGAAGTAAAGCACTCCTCAGCAAATGTACAAGAACAGAAATTATAACACACTCTCTCTCAGACACAGTGCAATCAAACTAGAACTCAGGACTCAGAAAATCAATCACAACCACTCAACTACATGGAAAGTGAACAACCTGCTCCTGAATGAGTACTGGGTACAAAACGAAATGAAGGCAGAAATAAAGATGTTCTTTGAAACCAATGAGAACAAAGATACAACATACCAGAATCTCTGGGACACATTTAAAGCAGTGTGTAGAGGGAAATTTATAGCACTAAATGTCCACAAGAGAAAGCAGGAAAGATCTAAAGTTGACACCCTAACATCACAATTAAAAGAACTAGAGAAGCAAGAGCAAACACATTCAAAAGCTAGCAGAAGGCAAGAAATAACTAAGATCAGAGCAGAACTGAAGGAGATAGAGACACAAAAAAGCCTCCAAAAAATCAATGAATCCAGGAGCTAGTTTTTTGAAAAGATCAACAAAATTGAAAGACCGCTAGCAAGACTAATAAAGAAGAAAAGAGAGAACAATCAAATAAGTGCAATAAAAAAATGATAAAGGGGATATCACCACCAACCCCACAGAAATACAAACTACCATCAGAGAATACTATAAACACCTCTACGCAAATAAACTAGACAACCTAGAAGAAATGGATAATTTCCTGGACACTTAAATTCTCCCAAGACTAAACCAGGAAGAAGTTGAATCCCTGAATAGACCAATAGCAGGCTCTGAAATTGAGGCAATAATTAATAGCCTACCAATTAAAAAAAGTCCAGGACCAGACGGATTCACAGCCAATTTCTACCAGAGGTACAAGGAGGAGCTGGTACCATTCCTTCTGAAACTATTCCAATCAATAGAAAAAGAGGGAATCCTCCCTAACTCATTTTATGAGGCCAATGTCATCCTGATGCCAAAGCCTGGTAGAGACACAACAAATAAAGAGAATTTTAGACCAATATCCCTGATGAACATGGATGCAAAAATCCTCAATAAAATACTGAGCAACCGAATCCAGCAGCACATCAAAAAGCTTATCCACCATGATCAAGTGGGCTTCATCCCTGGGATGCAAGGCTGGTTCAACATACGCAAATCAATAAACGTAATCCAGCATATAAACAGAACTAAAGACAAAAATCACATGATCATCTCAATAGGTGCAGAAAAGGTCTTTGACAAAATTCAAAAGCCCTTCATGCTAAAAACTCTCAATAAATTCGGTATTGATGGAAAGCATCTCAAAATAATAAGAGCTATTTATGACAAACCCACAGCCAATGTCATACTGAATGGGCAAAAACTGGAAGCATTCCCTTTGAAAACTGGCACAAGACAGGGATGCCCTCTCTCACTACTCCTATTCAACATAGTGTTGGAAGTTCTGGCTAGGGCAATCAGACAAGAGAAAGAAATAAAGGGTATTCAGTTAGGAAAAGAGGAAGTCAAATTGTCCCTGTTTGCAGATAACATGATTGTATATTTAGAAAACCCCATCGTCTCAGCCCAAAATCTCCTTAAGCTGATAAGGAACTTCAGCAAAGTCTCGGAATACAAAATCAATGTACAAAAATCACAAGCATTCTTATAAACCAGTAACAGACAAACAGAGAGCCAAATCGCGAATGAACTCCCATTCATAATAGCTTCAAAGAGAATAAAATACCTAGGAATCCAACTTACAAGGGATGTAAAGGACCTCTTCAAGGAGAACTACAAACCACTGCTCAGTGAAATAAAAGAGGACACAAACAAATGGAAGAACATGCCATGCTCATGGATAGGAAGAATCAATATTGTGAAAATGGCCATACTGCCCAAGATAATTTATAGATTCAATGCCATCCCCATCAAGCTACCAATGAGTTTCTTCACAGAATTGTAAAAATCTGCTTTAAAGTTCATATGGAACCAAAAAAGACCCCACATTGCCAAGACAATCCTACGTCAAAAGAACAAAGCTGGAGGCATCATGCTACTTGACTTCAAACTATACTACAAGGCTACAGTAACCAAAACAGAATGGTACTGGTACCAAAACAGAGATATAGACCAATGGAACAGAACAGAGTCCTCAGAAATAATACCACACATCTACAGCCATCTGATCTTTGACAAACCTGAGAAAAACAAGAAATGGGGAAAGGATTTCCTAGTTAATAAATGGTGCTGGGAAAATTGGCTAGCCATAAGTAGAAAGCTGAAACTGGATCCTTTCCTTACTCCTCATACAAAAATTAATTCAAGATGGATTAGAGACTTAAATGTTAGACCTAAAACCATAAAAACCCTAGAAGAAAACCTAGGTAATACCATTCAGGACATAGGCATGGGCAAGGACTTCACGTCTAAAACACCAAAAGCAATGGCAACAAAAGTCAAAGTTGACAAATGGGATCAAATTAAACTAAAGAGGTTCTGCACAGCAAAAGAAACTACCATCAGAGTGAACAGGCAGCCTACAGAATGGGAGAAAATTTTTGCAATCTACTCATCTGACAAAGGGCTAATATCCAGAACCTACAAAGAGTTCAAACAAATTTACAAGAAAAAAACAAACAACCCCATCAAAAAGTGGGCAAAGGATATGAACAGACATTTCTCAAAAGAAACATTCATACAGCCAACAGACACATGAAAAAATGCTCATCATCACTGGCCATCAGAGAAATGCAAATCAAAACCACAATGAGATACCATCTCACACCAGTTAGAATGGCAATCATTAAAAAAATCAGGAAACAACAGGTGCTGGAGAGGATGTGGAGAAATAGGAACACTTTTACACTGTTGGTGGGATTGTAAACTGGTTCAACCATTGTGGAAAACAGTATGGCGATTCCTCAAGGATCTAGAACTAGAAATACCATATGACCCAGCCATCCCATTACTGGGTATATACTCAAAGGATTATAAATCATGCTGCTATAAAGACACATGCACACATATGTTTATTGCGGCACTATTCACAATAGCAAAGACTTGGAATCAACCCAAATGTCCATCAGTGACAGACTGGATTAAGAATATGTGGCACATATACACCACAGAATACTATGCAGCCATAAAAAAGGATGAGTTCGTGTCCTTTGTAGGGGCATGGATGCAGCTGGAAACCATCATTCTCAGCAAACTATTGCAAGAACAGAAAACCAAACACCGCATGTTCTCACTCATAGGTGGGAAATGAACAATGAGATCACTTGGACATGGGAAGGGGAACATCACGCACCAGGGCCTATTGTGGGAATGGGGGAGGGGGGAGGGATTGCATTGGGAGTTATACCTGATGTAAATGACGAGTTGATGGGTGCTGACGAGTTGATGGGTGCAGCACACCAACATAGCACATGTATACATATGTAACAAACCTGCATGTTGTGCACATGTACCCCAGAAGTTAAAGTATAATAAAAAAATTTTAAAAATTTCAGTAGAGTTTTTCTCTGCATTGTAATGATTGTCTTCATCATGATCATTTACATTTGTTTATTGTCTACTCTTGGCCAGCCACTATTCTTAGTTCTTCTATGTATTTACTCACTTAATTCTCATGACAGTCCTGAATTATAGCCTTAACCTTGCTTTTACCCTCCAATTTATGGTATAATTATTTGGCTGTATAGCATAGCGCAAGTGTGAGACTACTGAAGGAATAAAGAAAGGCCTGGCATCAAGGGCTTCAATCAAACAAAATAAAAGGGACAGGATTGGGTTGTAGGAGTAGAGTGCATTGTTTGAGCTAGGAGTTGGGAGAGCCATATGCCCCCTTCACTTCAACCCTGCTACACTACCATAAGACTTCTGGTGACACATAGGAAATGAGATAATCAGAGTTCCTCTTCAAAACACGTTCACTACTGACCAACTAGCACCACTCTAGGAGTTGCTCAGATGGTGCATAGCTGGTGCAGGGCTCTTGGCTATGGAAGATTTCTCAGACTGGGGGCAAAATCAGCAGTTTTAAGCAATTTGAAAAGCAAAAACCTGGAACCATTCTTCATAGACCTGTTCCAGGTAGACGTCTTAAAAGTGTCTTAGTTTGCAAAAAGACCAGTGATACTCGTGGTTTGGGAGCCACAAATCATAGAATCCAAACACCTTCCTTCTGCTTTTACATCAAGAGATGAAAGAGTTTCCTCTATCTTGTCTTTTGGGTGGTCATAAGTGAAAGACCCCTGATTAGTTACTATCATTGTAGCATCCACACAGATGCAACATTCCGCTGGAGCTGGTGGACCTTACTGCAAGAGCAAGTCAGGAAGGTTAGGGCTGAGGCTCAGAGAAAGCATCATATAGTTTCTGAATAGTGGATCTGTCTTCCTGTGAATGAAGTTTTCTTTTGTTTTGTCTTATTTTTTCCAGTTTCCCACCACTACAGATGCTCTACATAAGAGAAACTAGAGGAGAGCCATTTCTAAGGTGGAGGGATGCAACATGTACATATATCAAAATACCGTATTGTGCATTATGTATCAATTATAAATTTAAAAAAGAGATAGAGTCATAGACAGCAACTAGGAGATGACATGTACTATCCAGGAATTTCCAGAAATACTGAGCAGAAGAAACAGACATCCTGATGTTTATGAAAACAGTTATCTCAGGAGGCTAGAAAAGTTAGGGATGCTCAGGATACATGAAATTTTGTGTGAGAGTGTGTAAAATTATTGGGGGGGAGGATATTCTTTGAAGTATATCTCATTGTGGCCAGATTGGATGCCATTTACTTTTCTTTTTCTTACCCACATATTCCCTCCTTATTATTATTATTACTATTACTATTTTCTGTGCATATACATCACTCCCTGATTCCCCAAGTGTACCTTAGTTTCTACATTTCTGGCTATGAAATGGGCACTTTTCCTAAACTCCTATAGCTGACATTGAAACACTTTCTCTCAAAATGCACAAAGACATGTACATGAACATTGATGGCAGGATTATTCATAAAGCCAAAAACTGAAAGCCATTGAAACATCCACCAAGTGGACATTTTTATGTGAATGCATTTTTTAAATGTGGTACATCTGTACAGTGGAATACTACTCAGCAAAAAAAGAAAAAACTAATTCATGCCTCAACATGAATGAACCTCAAAAACATTAGCTAAGTGAAAGATGTCTGATGCTAAATATTATCTATTTTGTGATTCCACTTATATAAAATGTCCAGAAAAGGAAAAGCTATAGAGACAGAAAGCAGATCAGTGTTTGTCTAGGGTTGGGAACAGAGCAAGGATTCACTGTAAAGGGGCACATAATAACAGTCTGCTATAATGGAAATGCTCTAAGATTGGGTTATGGTGATTATTACGCAACTCTGTATGCTTACCAAAATCATCAAATTGCGCTATTACAGAGGGTAAATTTTATGTTATATAAATAATACCTCAGCTGGGCGTGGTGGATCACACCTGTATTCCTATCACTTTGGGAGGCCCAGGCAGCCAGATCACTTGGGGTCAGGAGTTTGAGACCAGCCTGGCCAACATAGTGAAACCCTGTATCTACCAAAAATATTAAAATTAGCCGGCTGTGGCGATGCGTGCTTGTAATCCCAGCTACTAGGGAGACTGAGGCAGGAGAATCACTTGAACCCAGGAGGCGGAGCTTGTGGTGAGCCAAGATCATGCCACTGCACTCCAGCCTGGGTGATAGAGCAACACTCTGTCTCAAAAAGAAAATAAAAATAATAATTATACCTCAATAAAACTGCTAAAAAATGTATGGCAACTGTCTGTTTAGATTCTCCATGGAATAGAATCCCTTCCTCATAACAAAGTTCACAGCATAGTACCCAGCTCATTAGATGGCTTGAATATTAAGGAAATGCAGAGAATACCTGATAGGTGGGGTGCTGGAAGTCATGTTGTGCTTACCAAGGAATTGTTTGCAGTGTCCGACAAGTCACTGGACATAGCAAATGTAAATCTCAGTCCACAAATTCTTGTGTGCAAAAATTATCACAGCCTTTTCTCCATAACCCAAATCAATGTCTGTGTTCAACCTTCATCCTGCGTGGCTGGTGAAATAATTACCTTTAGAGCTTATTGCGTATTAGAATTCCTACTTCTTGCTCACCCCCAGAGTTAGGCCGTGGGGCCAAAACATTGGCAATGAAGGTGTCTTCTGGTCCTTGGTCATCAATTTGCAAGTTACTAGGGCCTCTATCTGCATGACTCCATCAGGCCAACTCTTTCAAACCCCTCTGCTGCTTCTGTGCCACCCTCAGAAGAATCTTTGCCAAGGTGGCCTGCGGTCCCGCCTTGACTAAAGGTTGCAAATCATTGGCATAAAAATCTACATCTGGCCTGCAGATGTGTTTTGTTTGGCTCACTCTATGTTTTAAAATCATTTAAGCCAACGCTTAAAAGTCAAGGGAGTTCACTAAAAATACCAAAATTTCTGCCTTCTCTTGAAAATCAGAATATCTAGCAATAATGGACCACCTCTTCATGTGTCAAATACCACAAAAGCTGAGAATTGGGTGCCTGTTTACCTCTCCTTTTTGCTACAGACCCATTCAACCTCATTATCTCCCCAAAGGTGAGGCAGGAAGTCAGTTGATATTGACATTGTTATAATCACTGCATGATTTTTTTTTTTTTAAACACCAGGCCCTTATCAGCTGTTTATATTACCTGCCTTTAATTTACCATAGTAGGTGTTTGAGATTCCTGGTGCAGGTATACCATGCAGCCACTCTTTTTACTGCCTCCCCAAGGTCACCCAGTAGATTAGATGCTATGGACTAAATGTTTGTGTCTCACAAAAATTCATATGTTGACATTCTAACCCTGAATTTGATGGTATTAGGAAGTAGGGCTTCTGGGAGGTAATTAAGTCATGAAAATGGAGACCTCATAATAGGATTGGTGCCCTTATAAGAAGAGACACAAGGGAGTTGCGCTCTCTGCTCTCTGCCATGTGAGGACACAATGAATAGATGGCCATCTGCAAATCAGAAAGAGGCCCTCACTAGACAGTGTATATGCTGACACCTTTATCCTCAGCTTCCCAGCCTTCAGATGTGAGAAATCAGTATGTATTTCTAAACCACCCAGTCTATGGTAATTTGGTATAGCAGCCTGAACTGACTAAGACACTGGACATAGTCCCTTCTGCTTCCCTCTCCCCAACAGTGGCTATCTCTTGCTAGTCTATGAAAGAGCGTTCTTCCTCCTTTTTTTCTTTTTAACTAAGCCATTTTACTTTCATTAGAAACTTCTTTAATCCCTAAGGTTTAACTTTTTGAAAACCAAAAGCAGGAAATGACTTTTTCTCAGATAGCATGGCTTTTTGCCCTTCCATAGACCTCACTTGAGAATGAAAGCAGATTCAGAAAATCTGAGAGAAAATGTTATATAGAGAGACAGCATTGGTTAATTTCTCAAAGTATTTGGCCACAAGAGTGAGCTTGTTTTCAGGTATCTAATTATAGGACCTATCAGTGGATAGGTCCCGTCATCAGCCATCACTACCACATTACATCTTTCATCTGCAGTCAGAAACCAATCTGTTCAGCGGGTAATATTCCCTGTACCTGCAGTAATAAGTTTGTTGGGTTGTTAATGATGGTAGAATGTGTAGTTATATAACCAGATGTTGAGGTCTCCCTGCAATGGGGAGGGGGCGCTTCAAGTCAAACCTTAATGAGTAACTTGCTCATACTACCAAAGTAAGCTGAGTCACTGGGTAACACTTCCTATCTTGAGCATGTGTCTGAGAGAGCAGATCTAGCTGGCAGGATAGGACTCTGAAGAGGCCAAGAATCCAGGCAGGGAAAGGGCTGTGCCCAGTGAACTCTCAGGTTAAAGAGGACTGCAGGAGGCCAACAAAAAATACTTCGTTCCTGGGGTTCACAATAAAATAATAGGCAGAGCATTTAACCAAGCACACTGGAGAGGAACAGAGGACTCTAGAGACTGCACTTGGAGTGAACTTTGAGCATTTACAGATGGGAAGGCTGAGGGCTCTGTAAATAGTCGTAAAGGCCCAGAAACAAAGAAGCTGCGTCCCAGTACAGAATGTCATCAGGTCACAGAAAAGAATCTGCTGGGCTGAGAGTAAAAACAAGAATTTCAGGCGAGAGTGGAGATAGTCACTTAGCTCCTAGCTAGGGTTATTAGGGGGGACCTTCATACTGGAAATTGTTATCTAGAACTCTAACTAAATGATGTTAATAGCTCTTACTCCAGCATTTGGCTTCCATGATTCTCCCTAAGTCCTTCGGTAAATTTCACTAATTTACATAAATAAATAAATAAATAAATAAATAAATAAAATACTTCCAGATACCTAGAGTGAGACTTCTACTCTGTTTGACTTTATCAATGAATATCCTAACCTTCTTTTGAATCCTGCCTCAGCAGAGTCCAGTTCTGTTTGGGCATGCCATGAGTAACATATGTTGCTCCAGGGGTCAGAGTGCAAATCTTCACTAAGTCTTTAGTCAAATCACTGTTTTTCAGACTGGCTTCCTTACTAGTAAACCCTGGGCGATAACCAGAAATCACTCAAAATATTAATTATTCAATTATCAGGCTCTGACTGATAAGTACCATTCTCCTGTGAATTCAATTAACACAGAAGCAAACAAGATTTTAAAACAATTTTACAGTGCCTGAGAGAGAAACGAAATTGTGTCAAAGACAAAATAGTGGGATACTAATAGTAGCAAGAAGGCCATTACATACCTTCAAGACTGATAATCCCATGGGAACGTCAGGGTTAGCAAATTTATGGGTTGTTAAAATATTGCAGTAATTCTGTACTGGCTGATAATAGTCTAAGAGAAATAGTATTAAAAAGCAGTAGAAATTAATAAATCAACCAATCAATACCAATTATAACAGCATGCCCATTGTAATTCCAAGACATTTTTCCCTTTGGGTACTGAAGCTGAGATCGAAGATAGTGGCAAGGTATAAATCTCCTGTTGTTTATTTGAAAAGATGGTGGGGGTGTGTGGCACAGCATGCTAAGGAAGACCTATTTTTTCAACCCCTGAACAGATGCCTCATTGCCCAAGGAGTGACACACGTGTTTTCTAGTTTAGTTATTAACCGAGGATATAAACAGTTGCTTGTGTGGCATATATTCCCTTACAGTGTGTTAGCCTTCCTTCACGTGGGTTTGGGGAGCTCAGTTTATTGGACAGTTTAATCCCTGGTGGAACACATAAATCTCTGTATATAGGGGAAGTCTGTAGGTATGCATATCCTGAAGACTCCCATTGACATCTAGAATAGTAGACTCTTCAGCAAGCAACCTATCCTCATGAATGATCCCTGGCCAGAGGAGTGTCACATGAGACTGTCCATCCTCTCTGGGTTGGCCTGCTCTGGGTCTGAGCTTCAGGGGATGCCCTGACTGAGCCCTTGTCTATCCCAGTCTATCTTTTATACTTTATATTTCTTTCTTTTCTCCCGTTTTTTTTTTTCTTTTCTTTTCCACTTGTGACTTTGTCACATGTATCAGGTGGACTGCAATCAGTTGGACCCTTGCCACTCTGTAGAATGAAACAAGGTCTTGGCAAAGCATTGGCTTTGGCAATCAGGATGAGACAAATCCAGCCCACCTCATCTCCAATTTTTATGCCATTCTGGCCTCCTTTCTCTCCCTGTCCTCTGGTTCAAATGTTCCCAGCACCAGTTCTTGACATACAGACAGCATCTGGATGGTATGGTAAATATCACTGTAGTTCATGGTGAAAGAGTCACCTTGAGGCCAAGAAGGCAGTGAGGAAAACAGAAAGCTGAGAAGTAGGGCAGCGTTTGAACTCACCCTCTTAGGGGCCTGGTAGGATTCCCAGTAATGAATGACTATAAATTCAATGAGGAAATCATTGGAAGAGATACAGTCAAAACATAGCTCAGATAGAAGCTAGAGTCGCATCAGAATTGAAATTATTGGAATAATTTGATCAATGACTTTAGCTGCAACTTGTGTCACTTGTTACATAGTTTTATAATTTATATAATTTAAACCTGTGCTTTCCAATATGGTAGCTGCTAGCCAGATGTGGCTATATAAATTTAAATTATCTAAAATAAAAAATTCAATCACTCAGTTGCATATCACGTTTCAAGTACTCCAGAGCAACATGTGGCTAGCAGCTACCATATTGAACTGCTTGGACAGAATACTTTCAGCGTTCCTGAAAGTCCGGTTGTACAGTGCCAGTTTAGAGGATAAAAATCAAATCCTTTTTCCTGTTTATGTTGGTTTGTGTTACCTTAACATGAATAAGTATTTTGAATATCCCCTCTAAGTTTTTATTTTCTTCAAGTAATTTTAAATTAAGAAGTGAGCAGCATGTTCTTATGTTCAATTCAACAAAATAAAATAATGGCAAGGTGAAGTGAGATATACACAAGACGGAAGCTAACATTTAATACTATTATATGCTGTAATAACACTTTTAGTAACTAATCATTTAATTCAAAAATAAATGAGATATGCATTCTTCTCCCTAAGAATTGATAGTTTACTTGGGGACATGAGCATAGATACACAGCTGCATGACATAGTGATAAAGAACTCCAGGACTGGAAATCAGGGAGACTTGTATTCAAATCTTTAGCTTTGTGATCTTTGGCAATTTACATAATCTCTCAATATCTCTTGTATCACCTGTAAAATTGTTAAAATAATAGTGCCAACCTCATTACTTCTTCCCCAAGAGATGATGTGCAAGTCCGGTCTTTAAAGATGGATGTAATCCGCTGCAAAGATTTCAAGGGAGGTTAATAAAGTTCATGCTGTTACAACTGATTCTAAGTTTATCGATTATATTCATCATCTCCCTCCTCTACCATCCATTCTAGATTTCCTCACTTGTGGCCAGCCCTTTAAATGGTTTGAGTTATTTCCTTGTTGGGGTAAGTTGACCACTCGTCCCAATTTGCAATTGAGATGTTTCTGGGAGGCAAGATTCAGTTTCAAACTTTATTTTGCCTAGACAAGGGAGTTTCTGGAATGCAAGATTTTCAGTGCTAAAAGCAGGCAAAGTCTGAGGCAAATTGGGGTGAGTTAGTCACCCTACTGGGGTCATCCAGATGTTTGACCCCAATGGGTCTGATTTCTTACTTGCCTTGTTATTGTTGGGCCATGTTTGATGTTACTGCCCATGTGTAGTTATCAATGGGCACAGAAGCATCAAATCTGTGTGGTGAATCCTCTGGGTTCTAGACATGTTTCCTCTCTACCCTTAAGGTTGTAACTCATTTGTCTAAAATTGGTTTCTTATTCTGAGGTAGTGTTGTATGGGATATCATGTCAAAAGATCAGGGATTCTGCAGTTCTTTAGATGGCAGTTCTACTGACAGCACTGTGGGCAGGCTGGGAAAACCTATAGTTAGAATATGTAACACCTCTGATGGGAACTAATTGCTGCTCCCTCCAAAATGCAGTAGAAATTCCACCAAGCCATTTGCTGGCATTCCTGAGGAATGGTGTTGTATTAAGTAGTCAGCATTGGTCTTTATTGCCAGTACTTGCACATTCAGCAGTGGCAGCTGCCAAGTCAGCTCTGGTGAGAGAGAGCCTATGATCTTGAGCTCATACATGATTTTTATTCCTACCAAAATAGACACTCTGCTCATAGAGTGTTCATTCCTACCAAAATAGAAGCTTTCTACCCACTGTATAAATATTGAGGTGATCAGGACAGAGGCTGGCCAACATGCAGAGGATGAGTCATTCTAATCCCTTGGTTGTTGAGGATCTCCTCAAAAGTATTATATCTTACAGTGAACATTAATGTGAGTTACCAGTATTTGCATACTTTGTGCTGCCAATTTCAAAAATCCAGACTTAGTTAAAAAGGAATTTTATTTAAGAAGATTATTGTAATACGGAGAGGGGTCTACTGTAATACAGAGACTGTTCTCACCATGAGATCTACCATAAGACTTGTAAAGGTCTTAAGGGTCAGGCACAAAATGCTTTTCTTTTATAAGAAGAGTAAACAGAGCTAGGAAGAATATGGTACAGGGAAGTGAATGAGCAGCCGACCTGATGGAAAAGTTGATCAGCAAATGTTTTTCTCTGTAGTCGGCCAGTTTTTAGAAGGGGGCATATAAAAGGTTGCTTTTGTATTGGATGCTTATTTAATTTCAGGGACAAGTGACAGTTCAGGGACCTGAATGGGGAACTGCTGACTAAAGTTTAGTCAAAACAAGTTAGTGAATGGGACAAACAGTTCAGCTACTCAGTTATTAGGCAAAGAAGGGGAATTTGGAAGGTCTGTGTCTGGCCTTGTCATAGGTAAGTCAAGGGTCTTCTGTGAGTCTTATCCAAGTCAATTGGAAAAGAGTGGTTCTTTGCCGAACTGGAAGGCTACGTGGGAGTTTCTTAACCATCACTGTTTTCCAAGCAGAGTTCAAGTAAAGTGATAGTATCATCAGTTCCCTTTTTATGACAAATAGGAGAGTTAGCATGAAAACTCTAAAGCAAAACAGTGAATGTATACTGCCTTGCTGTATAAAGTAAACTGTGTTATTATACTTCTCTACTCAAGAAATGAAGAATGTGTTGTCAAACAATAGCCAGAGGCTATGCTGATCTGCTCCTGCAAAGATATTACATCTGGTAAAGCAGGTGTAATTGGGCTACATCTGATTAAATTTGTCCATTCCTTTCATAACAACCCCTTTCCTGAAAGGTCCAGAAGCAAATATGAGGGTCTTATCCATAGCTATCTTTCCCAGTTGTAAATTCTAGAACTGGGGAAATAACCACAAGTTGAGTCTACAGACCCATTGAACCCCCATTGAAATAGACTTGAGCCCACTTTCCATCTATTACCAGAAATCTCTAAGTCCTCACTCCAACCAGAGGACTATAATGCCAGTACCAGCCCAGACCCCTGTCTATCATTCATGACATACACATGGTATTTTTTTCTCTGGAGTGTGCCATAACCTTATAAGATCATGGGAAAAGCACCAGCAAGCAAGAGAAATACACTGTGGTATATAAGCTGAATCTGTATATTTCAGTGATTTCTTCCAAGACTCCCTGTATTTCATTGGTTTACTTTATCTATCTCTGTGCTCATACCGAAATGCCTTCATTACTATAGCTTCATTAAAATTTTATCATCTGTTAGAGCAGTCTTCTTTGGAAATGTCTTGGATATTGTTAATCCTTTGCTCTTTCATTTATGTTTCAAAATCAGCTTGTTAAGCTCATGACAAATCCGATTGCATTTTTAAATGAATTTGACTTCTGGAGGGCTATATTTGTGTACGGAAAAGCAGCTTGAGATTACAGGTAGCTACAGACTAGAGATTGTCATGGGAGTGAGGAGTAAAGGAAAATTGAAGACAATATAAAGAATGCATTTCTGATAACTAATATTTTTCCTTACAATGTTTTTACCATTTTATAATAAAGGTAAATCTTCATATACACAGATATTTGAGAACACAAATGATAAAGGGAAAGAATGAGAAGGAAATATAGCTGGAAAATAAAGCTTGAAGGTTGAAGGATTACATTTTAGGTTTCTTTACTGTTGATCTAGGAAAATTTGAAGGTACTTATATATATATGGAAAGAAACAAGTAGAAAGGGTAAATGTAAAAACTGAGAAAGAGAGAAGGTGATTGAAGCAGCAACAGCCCGGTGAATATAGGGTGGAATAAAACTGAGAACATAGATCTCTCCCCTGCCCCGTGTGTGTGTGTGTGAGTGTGTGTGTGTAAGTGTGTGTGTCTATGTATGTGTGTGTATGCAGTAGATTATGCTCAGCAAACAGAATTTCAATAGTTCACAGGATTAAAGAGGAAAAAGATTCCATTAAAAATTAACCCCATAGAGCGCCTTTTTGTGTTATTGCTCTAATGGACTAGAGAGTCCAAAAATATGCCCTCACATTTATAATCAATTGATTTTTTGACAAGGGTGCTAAGACAATTAAGTGGAGAAAGAATTCTCTTTTTTACATGCAATCCTGGGACACTGGATATCCACCTGTGAGAGTTAAGCCGAATCCTGTTCTCACACAGTACATAAAAAGTAACTCCAAGTAGAAGATAGATGTAAATGTAAAAGTAAAGAGCACAAAACTCACAGAAGAAAACACAGGAGTAAATCTTCATGACATTGCTTCACAAAGCCCTCTTAACCCTCCCATGCCACCAAAAGCATAAGAAAAAATTTAAAATATAGATAAGTTGGACTTCATCAAAATTAAAAATATTTGTTTCACTTTCATCAAGACAGTGAAAAGACAATCCCAGAAAATGGGAAGTAAATGAATTATATCTCAATACAGTTGTAAAAAAGAAAGCAAAAAATTTTTAAAACTAGAATCATGGTCTAGGCACTGTGGTACATTTCGCATGGAATCACAGGTCTAGCATGACTAAGTCACAGTTTTACTTAGTCATTCTTTCTTCCACATTACCTCTCCCCATATATATGACCAATGATGAAACAGAAGAAATCATCACTATGTACCCCGTGAATATGTAAAATTAATATTTGTCAATAAAAATAAAAATTTTAAAAGTCTACAAAAGAAGAATAGTGGTTTTTCCAGTAAACTTTTGAAATATTTGTGTAACTCAGAATTTTACTAGGACTGAATGAAAATCCTAAGCACATAATCTTCTTACTTTTCAAGTCAAAATTATCTACATGATTACTGTTTAATGATTTTCATATTCAATCATCCCTCTGTATCCCTGGGTTCTGCATTTGGTGATTCAATCAACTTTGGATGCAAAATATTCTTTAAAGAAAAGAAACAACAAATAGAAACAAAATAATAATTTTAAAATGCAAATTAAAATGTGGCATAATAGCTATTTACATATAATTTACATTATATTCAGTATTATAAGTGATCTAGAGATGACTTAAAGTATACAGGAGAATGTGCATAGGTTTCATGCAAATACTATGCCATTTTATATAAAGAACTTAAACATCCATGGATTTTGGTATCTGCAGAGATATTAAGGGATGACTGCATTGCTGTCAGTTATGAAAATCAAGAATCCCACCCATTAGTTCCTCAAAGAAAAAAACTTGCAGCATATTTCTTAGAACTGCTTTAGATATATCTTAGGTAATTAAGTTAAAGCTTGTAAAATATTGCCTCCAGATGGTAAATTAACTCTTTTTGAAATTAACATTTTAATAAATTACTCATGTTGGGAAAATAAGAATATAGGCTTAAGTAGATTTAAACTTAAACTTTCCCTTCAATTCTTTTACCAAGATTACTAATATTCCCTAAAGAACTATTAATTTTCTAATTTGTTCATTTTTGTTACTTAATATACCAGTGGGAATACTGTATCTTTGGCCGTGTCTAGACATACAGATGGTTTTGATAAATTCATTTGAGAAGAGGTTGAGTTCAGGGAAATGGCCAATTAATTTCTTTAAACTGAACGTATTTTCTTCTAAAGAATTTTACAAAATCATCTTGACTAAATTATTCACCTTTCAACTGGTTATTTTGGCACTATGTAGCCCAGAAAGTTCTTGTTCAAGGATGAGAGTCTGATATTAGTTCCACAGATACTTGACGGAGTCCTGCCTTTTGGGGAATGGAGAAAAGCTTTCTTTTAACTACCATAAGGTGGAATATTACCAAACACACAGTCTATCATTTTCACAAGGAAAATCATATCCAAAAATCTAAGCACCATTTTATTTCTAGAGGAAATAGATGTTGTTGAGGAGGCCACCTAGGATTTATTCTTTGAACTATACACTGGAAAAATCTTTAAATCAGGACAAATAATAATCATGATGACTAAAGGTGCAGCTTTCTTATGTGGCAAAAAGTAATGCTTCCCTTGCTGCTATCAAAAGATGAGATTCAGAAAATAACAAGACTTGCTACGCACCTCTTGAAAGATACAGATACAATTATCTCTTGTTTACTTTATCAGACATATTTCTGGATTATAAATTGAGAAAGAGTATGCATTGCTTACTCATGATCCTAGAACACACTCATGCTTGTTCCTTTACTCATTCACTTATTCAACAAATGTGAGAATAAATATTTGGTGAGCAACTACCATGTGGCAGTTCAAAATTAAATGAACAATTTATAGAAATCTTATATAATTCTCAGAATAATTCTATAACATAAGAAACTGGAGCCCAATAAAATTACATAATTCATGCAAAGTCCCACACTCTCCTTAATGACACAGCCAAGATAGAAACAATTTCCTCTGACTGTAGGACATTTGTTTTCTACTTTGCTAACATTTCTTTAAAGACATTATTTTATTTTAATTACAAAATATTTTATACATTCAGAAAAAAATAAAAACAGCATGTCATCCAAGAACCAAATTTAAGAGAAATTAACACTTCACCATATTTGCTTCAGATCTTTTTTAAAAAAGAAATTGTATGTTATACATGCTACAGATTTAGCTATAACTATTTTCGCTTCCTGATTTCCTAGAAGTATCCACTGTCCTATAAACACTTTATATCATTCCTATGAATGTTATAGTAGCCAGTGCCTATGTATTTATGCATAGTAATATTGTTTTTTGCGTTTAAATGTACATATATTCATGTGACAAATCTGCAACTTCCTTTTGTAAACAATATGCTACATTCGCCTCGCGGCCGCTGAGACATGAAGCTCTCGAGGCTCCTCCCGCTCCGGGTGGGCGCTCTCCCTCGCTCTCCTCGCCCTCTGCCCCGGCCCCGGCCCCGCGCCCGCCATGGAGAAGACTGAGCTGATCCAGAAGGCCAAGCTGGCCCAGCAGGCCGAGCGCTACGACGACATGGCCACCTGCATGAAGGCAGTGACCAAGCAGGGCGCCGAGCTGTCCAAAGAAGAGCGCAACCTGCTCTCCGTGGCCTATAAGAACGTGGTCCCGGGCCGCAGGTCCGCCTGGAGGGTCATCTCGAGCATCCAGCAGAAGACCTACCCCTCCGACAAGAAGTTCCAGCTGATTAAGGACTATCGGGAGAAAGTGGAGTCCGAGCTGAGATCCATCTGCACCACGGTCCTGGAATTGTTGGATAAATATTTAATAGCCAATGCAACTAATTCAGAGAGTAAGGTCTTCTATCTGAAAATGAAGGGTGATTACTTCCGGTACCTTGCTGAAGTTGCATGTGGTGATGATCGAAAACAAACGATACCTAATTCCTGAGGAGCTTACCAAGAGGCATTTGATATAAGCAAGAAAGAGATGCAACCCACACACCCAATCCGCCTGGGGCTCGCTCTTAACGTTTCTGTATTTCACTATGAGATTCTTAATAACCCAGAGCTTGCCTGCATGCTGGTTAAAACGGCTTTTGATGAGGCCATTGTTGAACTTGGTACACTGAATGAAGACTCATACAAAGACAGCACTCTCATCTTGCAGTTGCTGAGAGACAACCTAACACTTTGGACATCAGACAGTGCAGGAGAAGAATGTGATGCGGCAGAAGGGGCTGAAAACTAAATCCATACAGGGTGTCATCCTTCTTTCCTTCAAGAAACCTTTTTACACCTCTCCATTCCTTATTCCACTTGGATTTCCTATAGCAAAGAAACCCATTCATGTGTATGGAATCAACTGTTTATAGTCTTTTCACACTGCAGCTTTGGGAAAACTTCATTCCTTGATTTGTGTTTGTCTTGGCCTTCCTGTTGTGCAGTACTGCTGTAGAATAGTACTAATAGCTTCATTTCATAAAAATATAAGTAACTCCCAAACACTTATGTAGAGGACTAAAAATGTATCTGGTATTTAAGTAATCTGAACCAGTTCTGCAAGTGACTGTGTTTTGTATTACTGTGAAGATAAGAAAATGTAGTTAATTACAATTTAAACAGTGTTCCACATAACTTCTTAATTTCTACATTCCCTCCCTTACTCTTCAGGGATTTCCTTTCAATAAGCAACATTTCCATGCTCTTAATGTATTCCTTTTTAGTAGGAATCCGGAAGTATTAGATTGAATGGAAAAGCACTTGCCATCTCTGGCTAGGGGTCACAAATTGAAATGGCTCCTATATCACATAAGGAGATCTTGTATATCTGTGGCAACAGGGAGTTTCCTTATTCACTCTTTATTTGCTGCTGTTTAAGTTGCCAACCTCCCTTCCCAATAAAAATTCTCTTACACCTCCTACCTTTGTAGTTCTGGTATTCACTTTTCTATGTGATAGAAGGAGCATGTTGCTGCCAGAATACAAGCATTGCTTTTGGCAAATTAAAGTGCATGTCATTTCTTAATATACTAGAAAGGGGAAATAAAGTACACAAGTCCAAGTCTAAACCTTTAGTACTTTTCCATGCAGATTTGTGCACATGTGAGAGGGTGTCCAGTTTGTCTAGCGATTATTATTTAGAGAGTTGGACCACTATTGTGTGTTGCTAATCATTGACTGTAGTCCCAAAAAAGCCTTGTGAAAATGTTATGCCCTATGTAACAGCAGAGTAGCATAAAATAAAATTACATTTTATAAACCAAAAAAAAAAAATATGCTACAAATCTGCAACTTCTGTTTTCATTTGATATTATATCTATCAGGCATCCTTTTGATATATGAATATCTGATTATTTATTCTTTAACCAATACATTTTATTGGCATGCATTTAAAATTTTTCAAATGCCTATATTTTGACCATCAAGTTTTACAACTTATTACAATTTAATTCCAATTTTGTTGAGAGTTTCTTGGTGGCCAATGCATGTTTGTTTTTTAAAAGATTTTGTGCTTGGGAATAATGTGTTCTCTGTTTCATGCACATTTCATGTATGGCTATTATATAAAGCTTATAAATTGTATGGTTCAAATTCTCTATCTTGAAACCAAATTTTTGTCTGCTTAAGCAACTAATTTTTAAAATTATATGAAGTAGTTAAAAATATTTCTCTATGGTTGCATATCTATCCATTTCTATTTATAATTTTTACTGCATGTATATTGTAGTATGTTGCTAGGGTCATATAGCATCAAAATCATTTCTTCCTTTTATCATGTAACGTCCTGTAATCCATAATAATGTACTGAATTTAAAATCTGTTTTTTGTAATCTTTTGTAACATTGTTATTACTATCTTTTATAAACAAGGAATAGCTGAATTTTATAGTTTTAACCAAAGTGAGAATTTGCTTTACCCTGTGATTTCATCTGTTTGTGTTTATGATGGTTCCTTGTAGTAGATGTATTACTCTCATATTATTGTGTGCCATTTAACAATGTTTTTCGTTTTTCATTATTTTTTTCCTCCATTTTATTAGATCGATCAGTATCCTTAATTCTATTTTTATTCCTTAATGTTTTAAAAATATACACACTTCTATTCACAATAGCAAAGACATGGAATCAACCTAAAGGCCCATCCATGGTAGAATGGATAAAGAAAATGTGGTACATGTACACCATGGAACACGATGCAGCCATGAAAAAGAATGAGATCGTATCCTTTGCAAGAACATGGATGGAGCTGCAGGTCATTATCCTTAGCAAACTAAGCAGTAACAGAAGACCAAATACTACATGTTCTCACTCATAAGTGGGAGCTAAATGATGAGAACATATGGCCACATACATGGGAGCAATAGATCCTGGGGACAACCAGAAGGTGGAGGGTGGGAGGAGGGAGAAGATCAAGAAAATTAACTAATAAGTACTAGGGTTAATACCTGGATGATGAAATAATCTGTATAACAAACCCTCATGACATGAGTTTACCTATGTAACAAACCCACTCATGTAACCCTGAATTTACAAGTGAAAAAAATATACATACTGTAACTGAAAAGCTTTAAGTTAAATCAACAATATTACCCACTGAATAACAATGAGAACTTTTATTTACTTTGATTCTTATTATAGCCTTTTCCATTGTTCATATTGATCATGTACCATCATGCAGAGTGGGAGTTAACACTGTAAGTGAAAAGAAATGTAAAGGTGTTATGCAGAGATGAACAGAGGTACAGAAAGGAGACAAAATCCTGATGGTATTTCAGTTGTTTGCTCTAGCTAATTCCTCAGGTTCGGTAGAATTCTCTTCCTTGGGCTCTATAAAAAACAGTATCACATAAATTAGTATGAGTAGAATCTATGTCCCTTGAATAAAATTAGATTTTTGTCACTTTTAAACTAAAACAGAGAGCAAAAGAAAAATAACAGCAAGTAATTAGGTGAACTTAGAGATAGCACATCTACACAAAATAAATACTTGGATACCATGTACAATTCCTAGAGATGGTCCAAAATTTGGCTGTAATATTTCTAGATGCTTAAGAGTAAAGTAAGATCATCTTAAAGATATGTTAGTGTCCATAACATAAAATGTGTTCGTTGCTTAAAAAAAAATCAGGTTATCCAGTTACTATCACCTGGGGAAAAAATGTTCTACAGCTAATCATAAAGCAATTACCATGTCATGTGGAAAACTCTGTAATAAAAAATAATCCCTATAAATATCTGAGTTGTGACTTCGATTATCCTTGTATTAAGTTAATGTGGTACATTTGTTAGTATGATTTGAACCAAGATAAAGTTGGGACTAATTAGAGGTATAAGTCATTTGTTCTCATAACACAGTTTCTGTTAAATTCAAATGGAAGAGCACTCAAAGTTCTAACAGTAAAAACTCTAAAGGCGTATTTATGAAGCTAATAAACAAACACCATTGGAATGTGAGTTCTAGCAATAAAAACAGACATGCTTGGCCGGGCACAGTGGCTCAAGCCTGTAATCCCAGCACTTTGGGAGGCCGAGGCGGGAAGATCATGAGGTCAGGAGATCGAGGCCATCCTGGCTAATGCGGTGAAACCTCATCCCTACTAAAAATACAAAAAATTAGCCGGGCGTGGTGGCACGTGCCTGTAATTCTAGCTACTCAGGAGGCTGAGGCAGGAGAATCACTTGAACCCAGTAGGTGGAGGTTGCAGTGAGTCGAGATCCTGCCACTGAAGCCTTGGTGACAGAGCAACACTCTGTCTCAAATATATATATATATATATCTTTAACATATCAATTGTCTACTTATCCTCTATGTATGATGTATCTCTCCATGGCAGAAGACTGTAGAGAATAAAATACATAAATTAAATTTAAAGTTAAAGAATATTTTTAAAATACTAATTCTAATAAAAATATTAGAATATATGTGAAAAATTCAGAGAAAAATTTACAGCTAACATCTAATAGATCAGGAAAGAATGAGATTAATTTAGGTCCAACTTTAATGTTATTTAAATGTTTTCTAAGCAAAGAAAAAACTTTTAGATTTTTAGAAAAAGCCAGCAAAATATTTATTTGAAAACTTAACAAAAATAGCATTAACAATGGAAGAGTATAGACCAATTTCAGATATGGAATCAAATATAACAAAATAAAGCATTAACTTATTAAAATGTATTATATTACATAAGTGGAATTTATCTAGGAGTGCAAAGATGATTCATTTCCAAGAAATCTATTACTATAACTCATCATACTAGATAAAAAAGTGAAATAATAATATCCAAAGATACTGAAAATCAGCAAAATTCTATGTGTTTTGAAGAAAACTGTTAACATGAGATGAGGAGATATAAATAACTTCTATGCACATATTAAGAATATATATGTGTGTGTGTATATGTACTTATGTGTGTGTGTATATGTACTTATGTGTGTGTGTATATATATATGTGTATATATATGTGTGTATATACACACACACACACACACATATATGAAGAGATACACATTCATCTATCTATCTATCTACCTACCTACCTATATCTATCTATCTAATCTACTTATCTATCTATCTAATAAGTTATGGTAAATGCCAATCCAAATGCAAGAATCATACTTAAGAGCTACAAACTAAAAACATTTCTTTTAAATTCAGAAATAATGGAAAGATTGCATCATTGCAGCTATCTTTCTTATCTATATAAGTTTAAGGGGTATAAGTGCAGTTTTGTTACGTGGATATACTGGGAGGTAGTGAAGTCTAGCTTTTAGTTTAATCATCACCTGAATAATGCATATTGTATCCATTAAGTAATTTCTCATCCTTCACCCCCTCCCACTCTTGCATCCTCCTGAGTCTCCAATGTCTATTATTCCACACTGTATGTCCGTGTGTACACATCATTTAGCTTCCATTTATAAGTGGGCGCATATGGTATTTGGCTTTCTGTTTCTGAGTTGTTTCATTTAAGATAATGGTAATCAGTTCCATCCATCTTGCTTCAAAATACATGATTGCTTTCTTTCTTATGACTGAATAGTATTCCATTATAGAAAGATAGAAAATAGATAGATGATAGATAGATAGATAGATACCACATTTTCTTTATCCAACTGTCTATTGATACTTAGTTGATTCCATATCTTTGCTATTGTGAATAGTGCTGTAACATACAACTGCAAGTATCTTTTTGATATAATTATTTATTTTATTTTTGAGTAGATACCCAGTAGTGGGACTTCTGGATCAAATAGTAGTTCTATTTTTAGTTCTTTGAGAAATATCCATATAGTTTTCCAGAGAGGTTGTACTAATTTACATTCCCACCGACAGTGTATAAGGGTTGCCTTGCATTCATGCCAACACCTGTTGTTTTTTTAAATTTTTAATAATCACCCTTCTGACAGGTATAAGATGACATCTCCCTGTGGTTTTAGTTTACATTTCTCTGATGATAGTGATGTTGAGCATTTTTTTATGTTAGTTGATCATTTGTATGTCTTCTTTTGAAAAATGTCTATTCATGTCCTTTGCCCACTTTTTAATGGGATTATTTGTTTTGCTGCTGTTGTCATTTGAATTCCTTGAAAATTCTGGATCAGTCACCAGTCAGATGCACAGTTTCCAAATGTTTTCTCCCATGATGCAGGTTGCTGTTCACATTGTTGATTACTTATTTGGATGTGTAGAAACTTTCTAGTTTAATTACGTCCTATTTGTCTATTTTTGTTTTCACTGCTTGTGCTTTTGAGGTCTTAATCATGAATTCATTGTCTAGACCAATGTCCACAAAAGTATTCCTTAGGTTTTCCTTAGGTATTTTAAGAGTTTCAGGTCTTACATTTAAGTCTTTTATCTATTTTGAGTTGACTTTTGTATATTGTGAGAGATACGGGTCCAGTTTTATTCTTCTGCATATGACAATCCAATTTTCCCAGCACCATTTATTGAAAAGGCATCCTTTCCTCAGTGCATATTTTTGTCACTTTTGTGAAATATCAGTTAGCTGTAGATATGTGGCTTTATTTCTGGGTTTTCTATTTTGTACCATTGATTAGGTATCTATTTTATGCTACTGGTTTTTGTACATTGATTTCATATCCTGAAACTTTGTTAAATTCATGTATCAAATCTAAGAGTTTTTGGAGGAGTCTTTAGCGTTTTCTAGATCATATTGCTAGTGAACAGAAATAATTTCACTTCCTCTTTTCCAATTTGGATGCTTTTTATTTCTTTCTGTTTCCTGGTTGCTTTGGCCATGCTGCTTTGATTACTATAGCCATGTAGTATAATTTGAGTTTACATAATGTAATGCTTTTAACTTTGTTCTTTTTACTTAGAATTACTTTGACTATTTGGGCTCTTTTCTGGTTCCATATGAATTTTAGATTTTTTTCCTAATTCTGTGAAAAATAATGTTGGTATTTTGATAGAGATTGCATTGAATCTGTATATTGCTTTGGGCAGTATGGTCATTTTAACAATATTCTTCCAAACTGTGAAGATGGGATGTTTTTCCATTTCTTTGTGTCATCTACAATTTATTTTGTCAGTGTTTTGTAGTTTTCCTTGCAAATATATTTCACCTCTCTGGTTAAATAAATTCCAGATTTTTTTTTTTTTTTTGTAGCTATTGTAAATGGGCTTGCCTTCTTGATTTGGTTCTGAGTTTGATTGTTCTTAGTGTATAGGAATGCTACTGGTTTTTGTACATTGATTTTGCATCCTGAAACTTTGTTAAATTCATTTATCAAATCTAAGAGTTTTTGGAGGAGTCTTTAGGGTTTCCAGATCATACTGCTAGTGAACGGAAATAGTTTGACTTCCTCTTTTCCAATTCAGATGCTTTTTATTTCTTTCTCTTTCCTGGTTGCTTTGGCTAGGACTTCCAGTAATATGTTGATAGGAGAGGTGAAAATAGGCATCCTTGTCTTGTTCCTATCCTTAGGAGGATTGCTTTAAACATTTTTCCCCATTCATTATGATGTTGGCTATGAACTTGTCATATATGGCCTTTATTATTTTGAGCTATGTACCTTCTATGCCTAGTTTGTTGAGGATTTTTATCATGAAGTGATGCTGAATTTTATCAAATGTTATTTCTGAATGTATTGAGATGATCATGTGGTTTTACTCTATATTCGTTTATGATGAATCACATATATTGATCTGCATATGTTACACCATCTTTTCATCCTTAGAATCAAACCCACATGATTATAGTGTATTTTTGATGCACTCT
Organism: Papio anubis; assembly: GCF_008728515.1. NCBI lineage: Eukaryota > Metazoa > Chordata > Mammalia > Primates > Cercopithecidae > Papio > Papio anubis. Next base: position 139,273,684 of record NC_044977.1, read on the forward strand.
TGGATTTGGTTTGGTAACATTTTGCTGAAGATTTTTGCATCTATGTTCATCAGGAATATTGATCTATAGTTATATTTTTTCCTTGTGTCCTTGTCTGTCTTTGTTATCAGGGTGATACTGGCTTATAGAATGAGTTAGGGAGGATTCCCTTCTTCTCAAGTTTTTGGAACAGTTTCAACAAGTTTGGTACTAGTTCTCTGATGTTTGATGGAATTTGTACATTGTCCTGGGAATTTTTCGTTTTGTTGGAAGATTTTTTTATTACTGATTCAATCTCACTACTCTTTCTTGGTGTGCTCAGGATTTTAATTTTTTTCTGGCTCAACTTGGGAAATGGTATTTATTTATTTCTTCTGTGTTTTTTAGTTTGTGAGTGTATAATTGTCCATAGTAGCTTCATGATCTTTTGTATTTCTATTGTATCAGTCATAATGTCTCCTTCATTTCTCATAATGTTTGTTTGAATCTCCTCTCTCTTTTTTTTGGTTAGTCTAGCAAACAGTTTATCAATTTTGTTTATCTTTTTAAATAATCATCTTATCATTTTATTGATCCTTTGGATTTTTCTATCTCAGTTTCATTTATTCATTTAGTTCTGCTATGATCTTTATTATGCCTTTTCTTCTTCTTGCTTTGGTTTTGGTTTCTTCTTGTGTTTATAGTTCCCTGAAGTGCAACCTTATGTTGTTAACTTGTGTTCTATTTTTTTTTTTATGTAGGCTTTTAATGCTATAAGCTTCCCTTTTTGCACAGTTTTTGCTGTATCCCAGAGGTTTTGGTATGTTTTGTCTACATTTTCAATTCATTTCAACAATCTTTAAAATAGCCATCTTAATTTCTTCATTGATTCAAAGATCACTCAAGGGTATGTTATTTAATTTCTACAGATGTGTATAGTTTAAAGAGCTCCTCTTGATATTGATTTCTAGTTTCATTCTGCTGTGATCTGAAAATATACTTGATACAATTTTGTATTTAAAAATTTATCGAGACTTGTTTTTTGGCCTAACATATGGTCAGTCTATGTTGGAGAATGTTTCATGTGCTAATGAAAAGAATGTACATTCTGTGGTTGTTGGATAGAAAGTTCTGTACATGTGTGTTAGGTCCATTTAGTCTAAAGTCAAATTTAAGGTCAGACGTGGTGGCTCACACCTGTAATCCCAACAGTTTCAGAGGCCAAGGCAGGTGGATGGCTGGAGCCCAGAAATTCGAGACCAGCCTGGGCAACAAGGCAAAATCCCCCACCAAAAATTAGCAGGGCATGGTGGCAGGTGCATATAATCCCAGCTACTTGCGAGGCTGAGGAAAGAGATTCGATTGAATCTGGGAGGTGGAGGTTGCAGTGAGCTGAGATCGTGCCACTGCACTCCAGCCTGGGTGACAAGGTGAGACTCCATCTCAAAAAAAAAAAAAAAAAGTCAAATTTAAGTTTTAAATTGTGTTTGTTAATTTTCTGCCTTGATGATTTATCTAGTGCTGTGAGTAGGGTGTTGAAGTCTCCCACTATTATTGTGTTGTTGTCTATCTCTTTCGTTAAGTTAGTAATATTTGTTTTATGAATCTGGGTGCTTTGGTATTGAGTGCATATATATTTGGGATTGTTATATCCTCTTGTTGAATTGTTCCCTTTATCATTATATAATCATCTTTGTCTTTTTTTTTTTTTTTAACTTTCTTTGACTTAAGGTCTGTTTTATCTGATGTAAGTATAGCTACCCCTGCTTGTTTTTTGTTTCCGTTTGCATGAAATATTTTTTGTCCATTTATTTACCATCAAGGTGAATTTCTTACAAGCAATATGCAGTTGGTTTCATAAGGTGAATTTCATAAGGTGAATTTAAAATTTCATAAGATGAATTTCTTATAAGCAGTATGCAGTTGGTTTATTTTTTTAAAAATTCATTATTCTAGTCTATATCATTTAAGTATATCATTTAATTCATTTACATACAACATTATATTGATATTTGAGATTGTGTTTCTGGTCATAATGTTAATTGTTATATAGTTGTTTTGTGGATTCTTTGGTTTATTTCTTCCCCCTACGTCTTTGTGGTTTGCTGGAGTTCTGTGATGTTGTCATTTGATTTCTTTCTCTTCTTCCTTTGTGTATAAGACCTGTGGGTTTTTGACTTTCATGTGTTTTTATAATGGCAAATATTGACATTTTGTTTTTGTGTTTAGAACTCTTTAGAGCATTTTTTGCAAGTTTGGTATAGTGGTGACAAATTCTCTCAGCATTTCCCCATGTAGGAAAGACTATTTAACCTTCATTTATGAATCTTATTCTGCCAGGATAAAAAAATTTGTTGTTGACAATTTTTTTTTTCTTTAAGCACTCTGAAAACAGTATCCCAGTCTCTTCTGGTTTGTAAGGTTTATTTCTGCTGAGAAGTCCACTGTTAGACTGATGAGATGTCTTTTGTAGGTAACTAGATGTATTTCTCTTGCTGATTTTAGGATTTTTTCCTTCACATTGACTTTAGTCAGTCTGATGACTTTGTGGTATGATGAAGTTTGTCTTGCAATGTATTTTCTAGGGTTTATTGGGCCTCTTGTGTCTAGATATCTAAATCTCTTGCAAGACTAGGGAAGTACTGGGTGTGGTGGCTCATGCCTGTAATCCCAGCACTTTAGGAGGCTGAGATAGGGAGATTGCTTGAGCCTAGGAGTTAGAAACCAGCCTGGGCAACATGGAAAAACCCCATTTCTACAAAAATATGAAAAATAGAAAAATTAGCTGGGCATGGTGGGGTGCACCTATTGTCCCAGCTAGTCAGGAGGCTGAGGTGAGAGGATCATCTGAGCCCAGGGATGTTGAGGCTGCAGTGAGTCATGATCATGCCATTGCACTCCAGCATGGGGAACAGAGTGAGACCCTGTCACAAAAAACAACAACAAAAAAACCTAAAAACAAAAATGACTAGGGACGTTTTCACCAATTATTTCCTAAAATAGGTTTTCCAAATTTGTTGCTTTTTTCTTCTCCCTTGGGAATACCAATGAATTTAAGTTTGGTAGCTTTATGTACTCCTACATTTCTCGAAGGCTTTGTTCATTCTTTTCTATTCTTTTCTCTTTAGTTTTGTCTGACTGGATCAGTTCAAAAGATCTATGTTCCAGCTGTGAGATTCTCTCTTCTACTTGGTTTAGTTAATTGTTGAAGCTTGCAACTGTATTTTGTAATTCTTTCTTTGAATTTTTAATTTCCAGGAGCAGGAGTTCTGTTTTTTTTCTTTTTTTTTTTTTAATCAGTCTACTTGGTCAATTTCTTGATCATATCCTGAATTGCCTTTCTGATTTCTTTTTATTGGGTTTCAGATTTCTTTTTATTGGTTTTCAGATTTCTCTGCATCTCATTGAGCTTCTTTAAAATCAATATTTTAATTTATTTAGCTGGCATTTTACAATGTTTATTTTAGATAGGACCCGTTGTTACAGAGTTAACATGTTCTCTTGGGGATGTCATGGCATCCTGCTTATTCGTATTTCCAATATTATTACGCTGATTTTTGGCATCTGGAGAATCATTCTCTTCTTATTGTTTTTGAATTTACTTTCATTGGTGTGGGACATTTTTTCTTGAAGGTGTGATTGTGGTGTATGTTAAGTTGGGTCATATGGCTTTACTTCTGTTTATATTCAGTAGTATAGACTTTGTATGATTTCCTTGGATATAAATAGCCTTAGTGTGGTATCTTTCAAATGCCAGTTGTAGCATTGAGATACTGAGCAGGTTGCCATGCTCAAGGTCTCCTGAATAGCAGGAGTGGCATGGGTGGTGGTGGTAGCAGAAGTCACATGAAGCTTGTCTCCTTCTTGAACACTGTGCACTTGCGTTAGCAGATGTTGTAATGGGCTATGCAGATCAACCTCCTGGATAGCAGGTGGTGCTTACAAGTGACAGTCAAATGCAGTGATGACAGTAGGGTTTATACTTGACCTTCATTAATGAGGAGAAGTACTCTGATGTCCCAGGCAATGGATTGGGCCCTAAAACACTCCATAATCCTGGTCCTGTGCTCTGCCCCCAAGGGAGTCGGGGAGAGAACTGAGGCAGGCCTGGGCCAGGCAAGCCTGCATTTGGGTCCCCTGGTGGTGGATGCAAGCCCCAGCCCCAATAGCGGATGGGGGCAGTCCCTGGTCCCTGGAAAAATGCCCCAGCAAGAAGTGGAACAATTGCTGTCGTGCCAAAGACCTAGCACAGAGAAAGAGGGCAGCTAGAGCTCTACAACCTAGCAAGTGGTAGTGAGACCCACTTTATTCCCATGCCTCCAGCCTGGTAAGTCTCTCTCCCATGACTTGACACTGGCAGCAAATTGAGGAAAGTTAGCCAAGTAACATAAATAACATAAACCTTGATGAATCCACACCAGGCTGCAAAACACACAGCCAGGTCAAGACCACACCTTTCAGGGTAAACCCTTCCCAGTCCAGTCTCATTAAGAAACTCCAGTGCCCAAGGCTGGAGCTCATGCCACAATCACCCCTCAGTTCTGGACATGGAGTTTCCTCCACTGCTTGAGCCCAGATTGCAAATCCCTAGCCTGAGACTCACATAACAAGTAATGGCTACCTCTGCTAGCTGGCAGGTTCTCTAGTGAGCTAGGATCAGAAATGGCATCCTTTTATCAGTGCCCAGTCTGGGAGCATGCATAGGATACTTCCCAGTGCTGTTCTTTTTCACAGTCTCCTGACTGCTCTCCAAGTCAGATACAGGGCGTAAAAGGGTCAGGGAGCTCCTCCGTGGCCTGGACTCCCTGGTTCTTCAGTGAGAATGTGTATCACAGAGACAATTACTCCCTGTATCATGCATTGATGATTCACTCACAATTTTCTGCCAGACCCCACCAGATGAGCTGCTCCCTGCTTTCTTTTTCTCAGTATCTGAAGTTTTCTTTCCCCTTCATGTTGAACTGCTATGTTTTTTCTTGGATAAAAGTTCACAGTGTAGGTCAGGGAGGGCAAGATGGCTGACTAGATGGAGTCCGGTGAAACAACTCTCACCGAGGGATCGAGACGACTGGCATGATCCAAACAGATCTTCAGAAGGAAGGCACTGAGAGTGGATGGAGGAAGACACAGAAGCTGTGCTGAAGTGGGAGAAAGCTGGGAACTCTGCATGGGGCTACCACACACCAGGACTTGTTTCTGACCCACAACAGCCCCAGGGAAACGAGTAAGTTGAACTGGCAAGGAGCAAGTTACTCTTGCCATTGGCCTCTGAAATGCCTGCAGGAGGAAATCCGTTGACCACCACAGATACTGGAGTTGTCAGGAAGAGCTGCTTGGAGAAGAGGTAGGGGCAGCAAGCCAGATGATGTGGAGCCCAGAAGATTTGGTGTGGGAGCATCTACAGTGGGGCATGGTCAGGGATGGCCATCTGCCTAGGCTCAGCTTGCTCCCAAAAGAGACTTTAGCCCTAGTGGAACTGTTTGACCTGAACTCTGCAGAGCAGTCTTGCCCATCAGACAGGGTGGTCCCACCTGAGCACCCCTTGGTCTGCTGGCCTTTCATGAGTGCAGGGGACAGTCTCGCCATACCTGCTTGCAGGGGAGTTTCGGGTGCCCTGGCGCCCGCACCATAGCTTCTGCACTGGCAGAACATGATTGACCTGTGGAGAGCTCTGTGGCTTGTAGGCCCCTATAGCCACTCACCAGTCCCCATGCTCCCTCCCTATACTGCAGCTTCCCTTGGGCCCATGGAACTCCCCACATTGCTTTGCTGGCATGTGTTTGTGAAAGGAGGTTTTGCTTTCCTTGCTTTGCTAGAGCGCAGGAGTGCAGTCTGCCCCCATTCCTCCTCCGATTTGTCAACTGCCATTGCAGATACAGTCTTGGCATGCACTGATCCAGCCAGCATTGCTCCCACCAGTGCCCTATCCTTGCATTAACACCGTGCAGAGAACAGCAGATCCTCCCCTATCCTGAGTGACCACTCCTGCTTGTGGAGCACAGAGAAGGCACCCAGACCTGTGCCTGCCAGCACCTTACCCCCAAGCCACCACCATCTCCAGAATGACCATGCACAGTTGCCAACAGCCAATCCCTATCGGGTGCATTGCCTCCACCACTGTGGCGAACACCTGCAGGGAGGCAGGCACCCCGGCACCTACAAGCACTCTACCATAGCTGCCACTACAAGGATGGATCCCACTATCACTACACTATGAAATGCTTTGGTTGATACCACCCATCAGAGTATAAGAACCAGGGGTCCAGGAGCACCTAGCCACCCCCAACACTGTGGATTCCTAACCTCAAGAAGCCAGAGAACAAAGTCAGGACCCAGTAAAAGTCCCCCAGAGCTACAGCATGCAATCTAGGAGTTGGGAGCTGAGTGTTGCCCTGCTAAAATCTCCCAGAAATGAAGTCAGTCAGAGTCTGATTATACCACAATCAGACGCTGAAGGTCATTAAATAGGATAAAAGAATAAAAATCCTAAGGTCAGCAACCTCAAAGATTGAAGGCAGATAAGCCCACGAAAATGAGAAAGAATTAGTACAAGCACCCTGACAATTCAAAAGGCCACAGTGCCTCCTTTCCTACAAATGACTGCATCACCTCTCAACCTAAGGTTCTGAACAGGGCTGAGATGGCTGAAATGACAGAAATAGAATTCAGAATAAGGATAGGGATGAAGATCATTGAGATGCACGAGTACCCAATGTTGATACCCAATCCAAGAAAGCTAAAAATCATGATAAAATAATGCAGGAACTGAGAGATAAGATGGCCATATTGGAAAGAACATAAGTGACCTGACAAGAGCTTAAAAACACACCACAAGAGTTTCATAATGAAATCATAATTATTGATAGCAGAATAGACCAAGCAGAGGAAAGAATCTCAGAGCTTAAAGCTTGGCTTTCTGAAACAAGACAGTCAGATAAGAACAGAGAAAAAAATGAGAATGACTGGACAAAACCTCCAAGCAATATGGGATTATGTAAAGAGACAAAATCTATGACTCATTGTTGTCCCTGAAAGAGATGGGGAGAATGCAACCAATTTGGAAAACATATATCAGGATATCATCCCTGAGAACTTCCCCAACCTACCTAGCGAGGCCAACATTCAAATTCAGGAAATGCAGATAACTTCAGTAAGATGCTTCACAAGAAGATCATCCCCAAGACACATAATCATCAGATTCTCCAAGATTGAAAAGAAAAAAAAAAAAAAAAAAGTGTTAAAAGCAGCTAGAGAGAAGGATCAGGTTACCTGCAAAGGGAAGCCCATCAGACTAATAAGTGAACCACTTAGCAGAAACCCTACCAGCCAGAAGAGATTGAAGGCCAATATTTAGAATTCTTAAGGAAAAGAAATTGCAACCCAGAATTTCATTTCTGGCCAAACTAAGCTTCATAAGTAAGGAAAAATAAGATCCTTTTCAGACAAGCAAATACTAAGGGAATTCACTACCACCTGACCTGCCTTACAAGAGCTTCTGAAAGAAGCACTAAATGTGGAAGGAAAAGATGTACCAGCCACTACCATAACACACTGAAATTCACAGACCAGTACACTATGAAGCAATCACATATACAAGTCTGCAAAATAACCTGCTAACATCATGATGACAGGATCAAACTCACATATATCAATACTAAGCTTGAGTGTAAATGGGTTAAATGCCCCAACTAAAAGACACAGAGTGGAAAGTTGGATAATGAAGACCCATTGGTATCCTGTCTTCGAGAGATTCATCTCACATGCAGTGACCCACATAGGCTCAAAATAAAGGGATGGAGAAAAATCTACCAAGCAAATGGGTAATAGAAAAAAAGCAGAGGTTGCAATCCTAGTTTCAAACAAAATAGACTTTAAACCAACAAAGATCAAATAAGGCAAAGGGCATTACATAATGGTAAAGGATTCAATTCAACAAGATGATCTATCTTAAATAGATATTCACTCAACACAGGAGCACCCAAATTCATAAAGAAAGTTCTTAGAGACCTTCAAAGAGATTCAGAGTCCCACATAATGGTAGTGGGAGACTTTAGCACCCCACTGACAATATTAGACAGATTATCAAGACAGAAAATTAGGAAAGATATTCAGTACCTAAACTCGGCACTGGATCAAGTGGACCTGACAGACATCTACAGTACTTGCTACCCAAAAACAATAGAATATACATCTTTTCCCATCGCCACAAGGCACATATCCTTAAATACATCCCTGAAAAGAAATACGCAGCCTAGTTAGAACATGGATTCATTGATCTTTTGAATGGTTTTTCGTGTATCACGTAATCAGAAGCAAAACACTCCTCAGAAAATACAAAATAACTGAAATATAACAAACAATCTCATGGGCCACAGCACAATGAAATTAGAAATCAAGACTAAGAAATTCACTCAAAACCATACAATTTCATGGAAATTGAATAACCTGCTCCCGAATGACTTTCAGACAAATAATGAAATTAAGGCACAAGTCAAGAAGTTCTTTGAAACTAACGAGAACAAAGATATAGTATACCAGAATCTCTGGGACACAGTTAAGGAAGTGTTCAGAGGGAAATTCATAACAATAATGCCCACATTAAAAAGTTAGAAAGATCTCAAACTAAGAATGTAAAACTGCAACTGAAAGAAATTTAGAGAAACAAGAACAAATCAACTCCAAAGCTAGCAGAAAACAAGAAATAACCAAAATCAGAGCTGAACTGAAGGAGATTGAAAAGATCAATGAATCCATATTATAACTAGGCTGTATATTTCTGTTCAGGGATTTTTCTACCTTCAGGGTTGGATATAGTTTAGTTACTATTACCATAGTCAACCTGTAGTTTTACATATACAATTTTTTATGGAACAATAGATTTCTCCATTTTAAAAAAGCATTTTAAATGTAGTTTGAATATTTTCCACAAGATGCTGCAATGAGAGTTATCAATCACTGTGTAACCAGGTTAAGTGGTAAAATAATCCAGGTATCAGTCAAAGGCATTTTGCTGACTTTTTTTTTTTTTTTTTTTTTTGAGATGGAGTCTTGCTCTATCGCCCAGGCTGGAGTGCAGTGGCACGATCTGGGCTCACTGCATGCTCTGCCTTCCGGGTTCACGCCATTCTCCTGCCTCAGCCTCCTGAGTAGCTGGGACTACAGGCGCTCACCACCATGCCCAGCTAATCTTTTTTTGTATTTTTTAGTAGAGACGGGGTTTCACCGTGTTAGCCAGGATGGTCTTGATCTCCTGACCTCATGATCCACCTGCCTCCACCTCCCAAAGTGCTGGGATTACAGGCGTGAGCCACCGTGCCTGGCCTTGCTGACTTTAATATTGATTATATTTTTAACAGGAATTTAAGAAAATGTCAACAGAATTAAATATCTATATAAATTTATATATAAATAAATATATATATATCTTGTGTATATAAATACATATACACACACACACAATAATTTTCTTTGCTCTGTGTAGCTTAAACTACTACTCAAGACGCTTAAGTTCTTAAGTATTGTTTTTAATTACCAATAAATAAATGCATTTGTAACTCATCAGTTTAAGTCATTATTAGCTTTCATTCACAGATGATTACATTTAACAATGTAACTATAATCTCTCTTGAATTTGGTATCTTATTAATGAGTTGTAAAGATGTAAAACCTAATTTTTTAAAAGTTCCATTTTCCTTTGTTTTTAGGGGTTTCCTTATCCATAAACATATATCTTACATATAATAAACATTTCAAATCTTGCAAAAAAATCAACAAATCCAGGAGCTGTTTCTTTGAAAAAATGGTAAAATACATAGACTGCTAGCTAGACTAATAAAGAAGAACAGAGAGAAGATTCAAATAAACACAGTCAGAAATGACAAGTAAAGATATTACCAATCACCCCATAAAAATACAACCATCAGGAAATATTATGAACACCTCTATGCACATAAACTAGAAACGCTAGAAGAAATGGATAAATTCCTGGACACATGCATTCTCCCAAAACTGAACAAGGAAGAAGCTGAATCCCTGAGCAGACCAATAATGAACTCTGAAACTGATCAGTAGTAAATAGCCTACTGACCAAAAAAGGCCTAGAACCAGATGGATTCATAGCTGAATTCTACCAGATGTACAAAGAAGAGCTGGTACCATTCCTGCTGAAACTATTCCAAAAAAAATTGAGGAAGAGGGACTCCTCTCTTACTCATTCTATGAGGCCAGTATCATCCTCATACCAAAATCTGGCAGAGACACAACATAAAAAGAAAGCTTCAGGCCAAGTATCTTTGGTGAACATCAGTGCAAAAATTCTCAACAAAATACTTGCAAACTGAATCCAGCAGCATATCAAAAAATTTATCCACCACAATAAAGTAGGCTTTATCCCTGGGATGCAAGGTTGGTTCAACATATGCAAATCAATAAGTGTAATTAATCATACTAAAGACAAAAACCACATGATTATCTCAATAGATGCAGAAAAGGCTTTTGATCATATTCAACACTCCTTCGTGTTAAAAACTTTCAATTAACTAGGTGTTGAAGGAACATATCTCAAAATAATAAGAGCCATCTATAACGACCCCACAGCCACCATCATACTGAGTGGGCAAAAGTTAGAACCATTCTCCTTGAAAACTGGCACTAGGCAAGAATGCCCTTTCTCAGCACTCCTATTCAACACAGTATTGGAAGTTCTGGCCACGGCAATGAGGCAAGACAAGGAAATAAATGGCATCCAAATAGGAAGGGAGGAAGTTAACTATCTCTGTTTGCAGCCGACATGATCTTATATCTAGAAAACTCCATAGTCTCAGCCCAAAAGCTCTTTCAGCTGATAAACAACTTCAGCAAAGTTTCAGAATACAAAATCAATGTACAAAAAAATCACTAGCATTCCTACCAACCAGCAACAGCCAAGCCAAGTGCCAAACCAGAAAGACAATTTCATTCACAACTGCCACAAAAAGAATAAAATACCTAGGAATACAGCTAACCAGAGAGGTGAAAGATCTCTACAAGGAGAACTACAAAATGCTGCTCAAAGAAATCAGAGATGACACAAACAAATGGAAAAACATTTCATGCTAATGGCTAGGAAGAATCAGTATCATTAAAATGGCCATACTGTCTAAAGCAACCTATAGATTCAAGGCTGTTACTATTAAACTACCATTGATATTCTTCACAGAACTAGAAAAAACTATTTTAAAATTCACAGGGAACCAAAATGATCACAAAATAGCCAAGGCAATCCTAAGCAAAAAGAACAAAGCTGGAGGACTCATGCTACCCAACTTCAAACTATACTACAGGGATACAGTAACCAAAACAGCAGGATACTGGTACAAAAACAGAAACATACACTAATGAAACAGAATAGAGAACCCAGAAATAAGGCCACACACCTACAACTATCTGATCTTTGATAAACTTGATAAAAACAAGTAATGAAGGAAGGATTCCTTATTCAATAAATGGTGTTGGGAAAACTGGCTAGCCATATGCGGAAGATTGAAACAGGACCCCTTCCTTACACCATATACATAAATTAACTCAAGGTGGATTGAAGACTTAAATGTAACACCCAAAAGGACAAAAACCCTGGAAGACAACCTAGGCAATAACATTCTGGACATAAGAACTGGCAAAGATTTCATGACAAAGACATGCAATTGCAACAAAAACAAAAAAATGACAAATGAGATCTAATTAAAGAGCTTCTGCACAGCAAAGGAAAACTATTGACAAATTAAACAGACAACCTATAGAAGGGGAGAAAATTTTTGCAAACTATGCATCTGACAAAGGTCTAATATCCAGCATCTATAGGGAACTTAAACAAATTTACAAGAAAAAAAATCAACCTGATTTAAAAATCGGCAAATGACGCGAACAGACACTTTTCAAAAGAAGGCATACATGTGGCCAACAATCATATGAAAGAAAGCTCAGCATCACTGATCATTAGAGAAATGCAAATCAAAACCACAATGAGATACCATCTCACACCAATCAGAATGGCAATTATTAAAAAGTCAAAAAATAGGCCAGGCACGATGGCTCACACCTTTAATCCCAGCACTTTGGAAGGCCGAGACAGGCGTATGACGAGGTCAGGAGAATGAGACCATCCTGGCTAACACGGTGAAACCCCGTCTCTACTAAAAATACAAAAAAAATTAGCCAGGTGTAGAGTCCCAGCTACTCAGGAGGCTGAGGCAGGAGAATGGCGTGAACCCAGGAGATGAAGCTTGCAGTGAGCCGAGATTTTGCCACTGCACTCCAGCCTGGGCGACTGAGCGATTCTCGTCTTAAAAAAAAAAAGTCAAAAAATAACAAATGCTGGTGAAGTTGCAGAGAAAAAGGAACAGTTATACAGTGCTGGTGGAGTGTAAAATAGTTCAACCATTGTGGAAGACAGTGTGGTAATTCCTCAAAGACCTAAAAATAGAAATACCTTCAACCCAGCGATCTAATTACCAGGTATATACCCAAAGGAATATAAATTATTCTGTTATAAAGACACATGAACACATATGTTCATTGAAGCACTATTCACAATAGCAAAGACATGGAAAATCAACCTAATTGTCCATCAATGGTGAATTGGATAAAGCAAATGTAGTACATATAGACCATGAAACCATGTCCTTTGCAGAAACATGGATGAGGCTGGAGGCAATTATCCTTAGCAAACTAATGCAAGAACAGAAAACCAAATACTGCATGTTTTCAGTTATAAGTGGGAGCTAAATGATGAGAACACATGGACACATACATGAGAACAACAGATACTGGGGCCTATTAGAGGGTGAAGTTTGAGAGGAGGGAGAGGATCCAGAAAAAATAACTAATGGACACTAGGCTTAATACCTGGGTGATGAAATAATCTGTACAACAAAACCATGACACAAGTTTACCTATTTAACAAGTCTGCACATGTACTCTTGAACTTTAAATAAAAGTTAAATAAAAAATTTAAAAAGGTAACAATGTGAATCGTTTAAAATGATTTTGTATTTCCAAGTAGACGAAGCATGATAACAAAGCCTCCATTCTGCTGTCTTAGAAAAAATAAAAAAACACTGTCACAGCTATTTTCAAATTTTACCCTATTGATATCAACCAACACAATTATATAATTGAAAGATGAGAGGCAGAAAAATTGAAAATTTGAGACTTTTTTCATTTTTATAGTACACTTATCTTGAAAATTCAAGATAAAATAATTTAGATTTTAAAATATTACAAATAGCCTAAATATTCAATTACAGATGTACCTCATTTTATTGCACTTCATTAGTTGCATTTTGCAGAGAGTGCATTTTTTGCAAATTGAAAGTCAGTGGCAATCTTGCATCAAGCAAGTCTATTGGCACAATTTTTTCAACAGCATGTTCTCACTTTCTGTGTCACTTTTTTTTTTGTAATTTTCACATTGTTTCAAATTTTTACATCATTATTGTAACTGTTATGGTGATCTGTGATCTTTGATATTACTATTATAATTGTTTTGGGATGCTACAAACTGCACCCACATAAGAGAGTGAAATTAACTGATAAATGTTGTGTGTGTTCTGACTGCTCCACCACTTGGCCATTCCCCCATCTCTCTTCCTCTCCTCGGCATTCCTACTCCCTGAGACACAACAGTATTGTAATTAGGCCAAGCAATAATCCTACAATGGCCTGTCAGTGTTCAAGTGAAAGAAAGATGCACACATCTGTCTTTTTAAATAAAAAACTAGAAATGTTTAGTGAGGAAGGCGTGTTGAAAGCTGAGATCTGCCAAAAAGTTAGACCCTTGTATCAAACAATTAGTCAAGTTGTGAAAATAAAATTAAAAGTTCTTGAAGGAAATTAAAAGTGCAACTTCAGGCTGGGTGTGGTGGCTCACACTGTAATCCCAGGACTTTGAGAGGCCGAAGTGGGTGGATAATTTGAGGACAGGAGTTTGAGACCAGCCTGGTCCAACATGGTGAAAATCCATCTCTACTAAAAATACAAAAATTAGCTGGGTGTGGTGGTGGGTACCTGCAATCCCAGCTACTCGGGAAGCTTAGGCAGGAGAATCACTTGAACCCGGGAGCTGGAGGTTGCAGTGAGCCGAGATCGCATCATTGCACTCCAGCCTGGGCAACAGAGTGAGACTGTCACAAAAAAAAAAAAAAAAGAAAGAAAAAAAAAGAAAAAGTGCAACTCCAGTAGCACACAAATAATAAGAGGGTAAAACAGTATTATTGATGATATGGAGAAAATTTGAGTTGTCTGGATAGAAGATTAAACCAGCCATGGCATTCCCAAAATCTAATCCAGAACAAGGCTGTAACTCTCTTGAATTCTATGAAGACTGTGAGTGGTAAGAAAACTGCAGAAGAAAGTGATGCTAGCAGAGGTTAGCTCATGAGGTTTTTGGGGAAAGAAGCCATCTTCAAAGCATAAGAGAGCAAGATGAAGCAGCAAGTGTTGATGAAGAAACTAGCAAATTTTCCAGAAGATCAAACTAAAATCATTTATGAAGGTGACTACACTAAACAGCCGATTTTATACTGTAGATTAAATAGACTGACAGACTCTCTCGTTATGGGAAAATGCAGCTGGTAAGTTGAAGTTAAGGCTAGTGCTCACCGACTATTCTGCAAATCCTAGGACCCTTAGTAATTACGCTAAATCAACTCTGCTTATGCGCTGTAAATGGAACAACAAAATTTGGGTGACAGCACATCTTCTTACAGTATGGTTTACTGAATGTTTTAAACCCTCTATTGAGACCTGCTACTCAGAAAAAAAGATTCCTTTCAAAAGACTACTGCTCAATAGCAAAGCATCTAATCTCCCAAAAGCTCTGATAGAGATGCACAAGGAGATTAATGCTGTTTTCATGCCTGCTAACACAACATCCATTCTGCAGCCCATGGATCAAGAAGCAATTTAAACTTTCAGTTCTTATTATTTAAAATATGCAACCTGTGAAGCTACCACTGCCATACATAGTGATTCCTCTGATGGATCTGGGCAAATTTAATTAAAAACCTTCTGGAAAGAATTCACCATTCTAACTGCCATTTAGAACATTTGTGGTTCATGGAAGGAGATCAAAACATCAACATTAACAGGAATTTGGAAGAAATTGATTTCAACCCCTATGGATAACTTTGAAGGGTTCGAGCCTTTAATGGAGGAAGTAACTGCAGGTGTGGTGAAAGTATTAATAGAAAGAGAACTACAATTTAAAGTGGAGCCTGAAAATGTGACTGAATTGCTGCATTCTCATGGTAGAACTAACTAATAGGGAGTTGTTTCTTATGGATGAGCAAAAAAAGTGTTTTCTTGAGATGTAATCTACTCTTGGTGAAAATGTTGTGAACACTGTTGAAATGACAATATAGGATTTAGAATATTCCATAAACTTAGTTGATAAAGCAGCATCAGTATTTAAGAGGACTGACTTAAATTTTGAAAGAAGTTCTGCTGTAGGTAAAATGCTATCAAACAGCCTCACATGCTACAGAGAAATATTTCATGAAAGGAAGAGTCAATCTATGTGGCAAACTTTATTGTCTTATTTTAAGAAGTTGCCGGCCAGGTGCGGTGACTCACGCCTCTAATCCCAGCACTTTGGGAGGCCAAGGCAGGCGGATCACAAGGTCAGGAGATCAAGATCACCCTGGCTAACACATTGAAACCCCGTCTCTACTAAAAACACAAAAAATTAGCCAGGCATGGTGGCAGGTGCCTGTAGTCCCAGCTACTGGGGAGGCTGAGGCAGGAGAATGGTGTGAACCCGAGAGGCAGAGCTTGCAGTGAGCCGAGATGGCGCCACTGCCCTCCAGCCTGGGCGACAGAGCCAGACTCCATCTCAAAAAAAAAAAAAAAAAAAGAAGTTGCCTCAGCAACCTCAACTTGCAGTAACCACCACCCTGATTAGTCATCAGCCATCGACATAGAACAAAAACTTTCACCAGCAGAAGATGATGATGACTTGCTGAAGGCTTAGATGATTGCTAGTTTTTTTTTTTTTAAGCAATACTGTATTTTTAAATCAAGCTATATACATTGTGTTTTAGACACAATGCTATTGCACACTTGATAGGCTACAGTATACTATAAACATACTTTTATGTACACTGGGAAACCAAAATATTCATGTGACTCATTTTATTGCAGTGGTCCAGAGCCAAACCCACAACATCTCTGAGATATGCCTGTGTTTGGTTGCCTATAAAATCAATTAAGAAAGTACAAAAGTCTTCCTGTAAACAAGTAGCAACAAGTTAGAGGATGAAATAGAAGGTAATATTCCCTTTGCAACAGCATAAAGCAAATTAAATACATAAAAATAAATTGAATAGAAAAATATAAGATTTACATTTAAAAATCTATCTTGTCATATTTATCCTAATAATTTCAATATACAAGGCATGATTAAATATTCTGTAGTCTATGACTATGTGCCTTAAAATGAATTCATGAAAATTTCCCTGATTGATTTCATGTGTTCCCATTCAGGATTTATTCATTCACTCCTTTATCCATCCATCCATTCATTTATTCATACATTCACCTACACAACAAGTGTATATGAGACCTACACTCTTCTGGGCACCAACATCCGTAACCCAAGTATAAATAATGGGAATATTTTTCTTCAGTGTAACACGTTTCTTTCCCACACATGCAAAATTGCTCACAAAAAACGAGTACCTCTATTTGAAATGAGAAATTGTTTTGTTCAGGTGCACAAACATAATTAACAGCATTGGTATATAGAATAAAAACCATCAAAGATTATCAAAATGTATCTAGATTCAAATAGATATTCTGAGCCTGGTAGAGAAAATATAAGTGCAGAAAAAAATTCTGTTTAACTTGATAGGAAACCAACTCAGAAAAGAAGGAAAAGATTCTGACTATATGTGCCAGAGAATTCAAAGTCTTCATGACAGTATTCCTTTTCTTGGGTAGCCCCCACACCCAACCCCAACTAGTTGACATAATTCTGGATGTCCAGTCCACCAGCCCACTCTTATATTTGCCAAAATATTTTCCTTTGGACCTAGAGATGAAAAAATTGTAAACTAGTATCTATAAAAAAATGAGTTTTTAAGCCCAGATATCATTAAGACATGGAAAGTTCATGACTTCGGAACAAATACTCCAATTACATTATGGTAATTGGCCTCATTAGAATATCATTTTCTCTAAGCAAGGATAAATCTCTCCTGCCTGTTAACTTCCTGTAATGAAATGTTATTTCTCACATTCTAATATGGCTTCTGTTCACCAGGGAACAGACGAGAGATTATGAAATATTTGCCAAATCTTTTGTTCTGACCCTAAAGTATTACACTAGCCAGAGTAATTAAGACTGTCAAAAAAAAAAAAAAATCCAAATTCTTAGGGACTTACAATAAAGATTTATTCCTCTCTTAGGTCACAATCATGGTTCAATGTGAATCAGTCAGTCTTCTTATTTGGCTATTACATAACATGATTATACATTAAATTATGTGTAACTGCACATAACATGTAATATATGCAATTAATATAAATATGTAGTATTGTAAAATATATTATATATAATGTATTATTGACTATCTTTAATTTTGTATATTATATAATGACATTATATTATACTGTATTAAACTACATTTTGCTATATTATATTATATTGGCCTTAATATATCACCTGGAACACACAAAATCCCTGTGGCAGGGGGGAGAAAAATGTCGGAACCACACTGGTTCTTAATTTTCTTCATCTGAAAGAAAACATGTCACTTCTTCCTATAGTCCATTTACTGGAAAACTAGTCACATGGACTCACCCTACTAAAAGCAGGTAGGAAATAGAAAGGAGATCATGGGCATGTGGTAGATACTAGCAGTTTCTCTTACAGATATGTTCTTGGTTTAAAGATTTAAAACTAAGAATGGAGTGCCTTTCCAGTTTTTCATGTGTCAGAAAATTTGTCCTCCAAAGTCACTGCTGACTTACGTGAGGTAAATGGCAATATCTTCCTCTCTTGAGCAAGTTTGTGCCTTAAAAAATCAATATCTTTCTCTCCACACCATAAAATTTCCCAGCTATGGCTTCACCAAAGCCAGTGGGATATAATTAGCTGAGACACATTATAGCAATATATAGTCTAATTATACACTAGCTTGTAGCAATTTAGGGGAAGGATTTAGCTGTCACATGAGCAAGCAATTGTGCATGTTTTAGACAAGCATTTTCGTATCCTTTTATAAATAAATAAATACTAAACCAAGGCTTGAAAAATTAATTGATGATTTAGTAAGGGTTATAGAACCAATTCATAGAGGTCTTCTGACTCGAAATCCCAGACTTTTACCACTAACATAGCTTAGAAGGTAAACAGTTTCTCTAGGCCTTCAATATTGCCCTCAAAATTTCCTGTTTCATTGAGTTCCCTTAGAAATTCAGTGCCAGAGTGAAAGAGGCCTCACACTAGGCACATCCCCTCTGGCCCTATCCTGCCATACCTCATGGTCAGGACTAGCTTTCCCCACTGATCATTCATCAGCATCCTCTGTCCCATGTGCCCCTTCCAAAGAGCACTGATGTCAACAAGGCGCAACAAACACAAACACATGATGGAAGACATGACATAGTCTACTTAAAGAGAAACTCACTTTAACTGGAGGAATAATGACTTGAAATTCATATGCAGTGGAATTGTGGGCAATATGACAATGCAGTAATCTGAGCAACCTATAAATCTCATTAGATAGGACACTATCTCTGCTGACTCTTCAGGAATTATCACATCCCCATTAGGTCATTGTACTGACTGACTAATCTGACTTTGACATTACAATAATTCATCTTAAATCATATAATAAACATTATTATATATATACAAACATACATGTATATGTTTTAACTAAACATTTAAAATATACTTCTTAAGCAAAAAATGAGAGTTATGAAATATTTAAACACCTGAACACAAAATGATTACAAAGACACTATCAAATATTTAGATTTTATTTCATGGCAAACTCAAAGAAATTATCCCTGCATATTTAGTAATTTTTCCAGCATAATTAAAAAACCTAGATGAAGTCATAAAAAATAATTGTTCTCATGTTATATTATGCTTTTATTATAACAGAAATAGCATGATGAAAAAGTTTATCAGACTGCTATTAATGTCAGGTATTAACACAAGGCATAAAGTTTTTAAAAAGTCCTATCATTATATAATATCTTATGTAATAGTGTATTTCTAATATTATTAAGAATTTCTAATTCTTATTCATTTCAGATTATTTTCTAATTCTTATTCATTTCTAATATTAATGCATGTTTCCATATTTATCATTGCCATTATTTTATTTCAGTGTAATTTGCATATTAAATTGATACCTTTTTTTTTAGTCTGATGTGCTGTAAAAGTTGCAGATGTTTATTAAAGAAGCTACTGCAGTTTGCATTGCCAACATTAGGTGGCAATAGTTGTCTCTCTGTAATTCATAGAAGTTGTTTAACATGTTATTTACGTACCATTGAAATGATGTGTGCTTCAGTTCATTTCAAAGATCTTTTTGTAGTAAAACAAAGATGTTAAATAGCTGATTCAACATAAAATCAAGTGGATTAAGGTTTTTAGAAGACCCAAATCACTGAAAACATTATGTTACGTTTGATTTTCTCCTTTCATATAACTCAAAATAAAAATAGTTACAGTCATGCATTAGTTAATGACTGGGATAGGTTCTGAGAAATGTATCTTTAGACAATTTTGTCGTTGTGTGAACATCATACAGTAGGCTTACACAAACCTAGATAGTGTAGCCTCCTACACACCTAGTCATCATGGTATAGCCTGTTGCTCCTAGGGAACAAACCTGTACCACATTATTGTATTGAATAATGTAGCCAATCATAACTTAATAGTATTTGTGTATCTTAACATATCTAAACATAGAAAAGGTATAGTAAAAATACAGTATTATAATATTTGGACCAGTCATACATGTGGTACATTATTGACCAAAACTTCATTATGCAGCATGTGACTATAAAACTTGCATGTGCACAGATAATTAAGATTGGATTTATTTCCAGATTTTCTGCTTTCATAATTTTGGATGTTTTAAAGCTAAATCATCTCAATGTCTCACTCTCTATCAATCTCACTCTTATTTATTTATTTATTTGTATATTTAGTGAGTACCCCTCTTTGTTCATGTCCAGAGTACATGCTCCGGCATATGGATAACCTTGTTCGAACCCAAAGACACGCACTATGTAAGAACAATCCAAGTTATAATTCAATGTTTACTAGTTTTCAATTCTGTGATGGTTAATGCTAATTTTTCAATAAATGAAACCAAAGCATGAGTACACGCACGCACACACACAGGGTTTCTTACTCGCTTTATTATAGTAACAGCAAATAAAAATGTCATAGTATTCTATTATAGTTAGAAAAAATTTTTATTTAAATTTATTGTGGCTATATCAGAAATCCAAGCAAATTGATTATATTCAATAAAGAACAGTATTACTAATATTACTAATTAGTAGTATTAATAATACTAATAATACAGGTATACTTGTCGTTTGATACAAGAAAATTTTATAGCTCAGACACTAGCAGAAACTTGAACCCTTATTCTGGAAGGTAGAGCTCGTGTATATCTATTCCACATTATATCTCTTGAGGTTAGAACAGTGCCTGGCAAATACTATGCCCTCAATAAACGTTTGTGGATAAGCTGCATGGACATTTCTGGATCTCCTACTTTGAATAACAGTGTAGTACTTAGGGAATAGACTTCAACTCAAATGGAACTAGATTTGAAACCCTAGCTTTGAGACTTACTAGCTATGGATATTGAGCAAGAAATTGGCATTTATTAACTTTTTAGAATGTATTCATTATTAACATTAATTGAGCTTCAATCTTTTTATATAGCAAAGAATGGAGGAAATAATCTGTGTAGAGCACCTCATATAATGGGTACTAAAACTGGTGAATCTTATTATGGCTCACCCACAGTTATAATTTGTTAATCTGCATCCTGATGAAATAATTTATGCAGACAACTGATATAATTTGGATATTTGTCCCTGTCCAGATCTCATGTTGAAATGCGATCCCTGGTGTTGGAGGTGGGGCCTGGTGGGAGGTGTTTGGGTCATGGGGGTGGATCCCTCATGGCTTGGTGCTGTCCTTGCAATGGTGAGTGAGTTTTCATGAGATCTGGTTAAGTGCATGGCACTTCCTGCCCCCAGTCTCTGTCTTGCTCCCTCTCTCTCCATGTGAGACACTTGTCACCACCCCAAGCAAATGCTGGTGCTATGCTACTTGTATACCCTGCAGAATCATGAACCAATTAAACCTCTTTTCTTGTAAATTACCCAGTCTCAGGTGTTTCTTTACAACAATGCAAGAATGACCTAATACAACAACATATGTTATCCTCCTTAAAAAAAAAAGCATAATTCTAGAATCCATAAGCCTTATTTTCTCTCCCATGTATATTCATGGCACCCCTCAATTATGATTTTGCAAATCCAGTTTTAAAACCGTGTTTTACCACCATTGAAAGACCACATTTTTGTAAGAAAACTTGGGGGCGACAACAGCTGGGCATACCATAATTTAGATTGATATTTTGCTTCAGTGCAGTCACAGTTCAAGTCAAATCCATTCCTCTTTGCCTCTCTCCCTGTTAATAACCAGTAAATAGTCAGTGTGGCAGGCAGGATTTGAAGAAGGCCCCTGAATTTCCCACTCTCCTTGTACAACCCTGTTGACACCCTTTGTGGGTGGCATCTATGAATATACAGGGTAGCCAGTCCTTTGTTTAGATTAAGTTACATAAAACTGGGCTGTAACAGACCAGAGAGAGAGATTCCAGGCAGTAGCAGATGCTCCCCTGATGGCCTGGAAGAATCAAACCACCATCTTGTGCAGAAAGCCTCACGGCTGGTAACGGTCGGCCTTTGGGAGCTGAGGGCCTCAGTCCTACAACCGTAAGCAAATGAATTCTGCCAACAACCAGTGAGCTTGGAAGACAGTTTCCCTGGATCTCAGATGAGATTGCAGGCCCAACACAAACCTTGATTTTAACCTGGTGAAACCCTGAGCAAAAGCTCCAGTTATCCCATACCTTGGTTCCTGTAGCAAGAAAACTGTGAGATAATAAATTTGTGTTGTTTTCAGCCACTGTGTTTATGGAAATTTGTGAGGCAGCAATAGTAAACTACTAGAGAGGTATTTAAGAAACGTCTAGTTTATTAAAACATTTATCTAGATACTCAAGTAATAATAGGAAATATCTGAGCTTATCAGCATGACTCACCTGAACGAAAGTAAAGGTCATTACCATGTGCAAAAAATAAGTTTTAACTAATGCTAAATGGTAAAACAACAACAAAAACCCTGGAATAAAATTTGATCCATAGATTGCTAGCTCTGTTTAACAGTCAAGGAAAGTCAAAGTACGTTCTCCACCGAGAAGAGGGTTGTCATGTGGCTAAAAATCACCCAACTCCCTGGGCTCAGAAGAAATACTTTATAAACTGAACATTCTGTTACAATTTGGCTTCAAATGTAAATCAGACCTTTGGGAAGAAATTATGGTCATCAGTGAAGTCTGGTATTTTTGTCTGTTTGATAATTAATCATATTTGTCCTTGTAAAATAATAAATTAGAATTATCTGGAAGCCAAGCTTTCTCTCAACTGGTATTACCGAAGGATTTCATTCACTTGTTATTTCAAATGGAATAACGATATGATTTCATAAACCAAGTGCATATTTAATTTTCTTGTTTACAGGATGCACTTCCTAATACTCATGAAATATTTGGCAAACTGTGAAATGTAATGTTTCTGTGCAGGTGCACATCAGAGGGTATATAGCCTGAGGACCAAACATTTATGTAAGGCAACAATATTGATCTTATTCTGATATTTCGGTCTGGTTCTGTCATCTTCAAAATATGCCTGACCAAAGAAGTTTTGAAAGTGAATCTGTAAGAATTGTCAAATAATAGTGTCCTATAATGTATTAAAATTTTCTGTCCACTTTAATTAGTGACCATTTTTGAGATTTCAAGTACATGCATGTGTTTGAAATCTAGGAACTGGAAAATTATCAGCAAGGTTGAAATAACGATTAGACTTAACGTTCATTAAGTTTTTTCCATGTGTCAGGTACTGTGTAACTCATTTTGTATGGATTAAC